>NC_133666.1:534998352-535248352 GCF_037893015.1 Macrotis lagotis | reverse complement strand
GTTGAGAAGAAAAAGGTGAAGGAGAGAGTATTTGATTCAGAAAAAGTGAGGATTTTAAATGGCTTGGGGGCAATTTAGGTGGAACAAAAGGTAAGTAAAAGGACTTAAGTCTTTCTGAAAAATAAAAAGCCAATATCTCCAATAATTTAAATCCATTTAAAACCCTTTATCTACCTTTGAGCTGATGCTATCTCTTATTTTATGGTAAATGGTTTATATGCCATATGTTGATTCATGAAATGGAGTAATTGGACTTGATTTACACCTTATGAGGAATTTTTTTCATTGGTTCTTTTTGCTTGGGCCTGCATGGCCTGAATCTTATGTTTGAATCTTATTAGGACAGGAGGAAAATAACCAGGGGAACTAGGCTCTCTTGAGTGGAGGGGGCAGGGAAGATCAGAGAAGCCATAGAAGGGGAAAGCAGGGGGTTGGGAAAGAAGGATGATCGTGCTTGTGGGTTGTTCATCTGGTTTTTCCAGGCTGTGTGTTTTTGTGTGTGTGTGTGTGTGCGTGTGTGTGTGTGTGTGTGTGTACTTGAACACACACCTCTAGGGCAAATGACTCTGGTTGTACTAAAAAGAGGGATTTTCATCAGGGTTTGGCTTTTTGGCAAGCTGGCTTTTAGAGCCCAACAAACTTGGAACATAATAGCACTTCCAGAATAAAAGGTGGGAAGAATGAAGACATTTGTCATGTTTTAAAACTGCCAAGAAAACATTTTTGGATTTTCTTTTCATTCCCCATCCCATTTTGATAAATTATTACTGAGATTGTAGTATGGGGGGGGGGAATGGAGAATGTGATTTAAATGATGATTTGTAACAGCTTATTTGAGATGCATGCTTAATAGAATCAACTGTGTTTCCTTCTAGTATCCACTAGGAACCAAGTAATAGGCAGATTCCAGATTTGATCACTAATTGTGCTAAGCCGTATTGTTTCATTTTCATAGAAATTGATGTTGCGTGTTTCCCATGATATACTGAATTCAATGGAATTGAGCTTCCAATTTGAAAAACTGAAAATTGAACTGAACTCCTCTCTCTCTCTCTCTCTCTCTCTCTCTCTCTCTCTCTGTTGCTTTCTGTCTCTGCCTCTGCCCCTCTGTCTTTGCATCTGTCTCTGTCTCTCTGTCTCTCTCTCTCTTTCCAAACTATCTCTGTCTGTGTCTATCTGTCACACTATCTGTCTCTTGGAATCTTTGTCTCTCTACCTCCTCATCAGTTTCTGCTTCTGTCTGTCTTTCTGTCTCTTCTCTCCTCTCTTCCCTCTCTCCTTCCTCTCTATCCCTGCTCCCACCTACCCCCACCCCATCTCCCAGTGTCTCTCACTTTCCCCTTTCTCGTCATCTGACTGAGATGGAGTTGTGCCCCCATCTAGTGGGCAAAATCAGGAAATACACTTAAATCAGCGTCAATAAACTCCCTGGAAAAGAAAATTTTTAAAGAGTGGTTTTCAGTAACTTGAATGAACTGTTTTGTCCTATGGATGATATGAGTTCATTTGACTTAAATCTTTTCAAACTGAGAACTCTTGTGAGACCATCAACAGCAGATGACTGCCAAGTGATTACAGGCGGTGGGCAGTCTACACTAATAGCACCTTGGACTAGAATATGCAACCGTGATTTGCAATATGGAAATATCTGCATTTCCTAGTCCATTTGCATCCTTAATAGATGCAGAGACAATGTGGAACAGTGGAAGGGTCCTGGGTTTGCACTCTAAAGACCTAGTTTCAAATACTGACTCTCACCTATTACCTGTGTGACCTTGGGTGTATCATTCACCTTCTCTGGGACTCAGTTTCATAATTAGTAAAATGAGAGATTAGACAAGATGACCTCTAACATCCCTTCTTGTCTCTAAATTTATGATCCTATGATTCCTTCTCCTCCCAGGAGGGAGGGAGTTATATAAACTTCCCCTAAAGAGCTATGACTTCTTCCTCAGAAAGAATCACAGAATTTTAGGGCAGAAAGGGACTTGAGGGTTCATTGAGTCCTTATTGACAGAGGACTCTGGTGTGACTTGCACAAGGTCATGTATTAGAAGTAGAGTTGAGACTAGAACCAAGATTTCCTGATATCTTTCCACCATATCATGATGCCAGGCTGAATAATAGACTTGTGTGAGGTAGAGGGGTTGGTGTGAGTGGGAAGTGAGAGATTTCAACTGGATAAATTGAAGTACTACTTTTCTGAATTTAAAAAGTAAAACAGAAGGGTGAAGTTATGATGGGGGAGACTGGAGGGTGGAGGTAGCACTTTAACAAGATTAGCAATAAAGAAATATTCCATATTGTATAGTATTTGATAGCTTAAGGTATTTTCATTTACTTAAGTTGGATGATGATAATCACTTATATTTACATAGTGCTACATAAACAATTTACATTGCATCTTTTGATTCTCACCTTGAAAGGATTTAGGGCAGGGGAGGAGGCTGATGTTCAATCCTTTCTGATTCTCTATGACCCCAATCAGGGTTTTATTGGCAGAGTTATTGGAAGGGTTCTCCATTTCCTTCTCCAACTCATTTTACAGATGAGGAAATAAAGGCAAACAGAGTTAAGAGATTTGGCCAGGGTCACAGCTTCTAAGTCAACTGAGGCCAAATTTCCTGACTTCAGGGCTCTCTCTGCTTTACTATCTATCAGCTGCCTCTCAGATACTTACCAGCTATATGACCCTGGGCAAGTCATTTAATCCCTCCCATCTCAGTTTCCTGATTTGAAAAAATGGGAATAATAACAGCTCCTAGATCACAGAGCAGTTGAAGGATCAATTGAGATAACATGTAGAATATTCTGTAAAGCTTTACAGAGCCATACAAAAGCTGTTATTATTGTTGTGGTTATTTTTTAAAATTATGATTATTCTGGCAATGTGACTCTGGACAAATCACATAATAATGCCTTTTCACATGTCCAGACCAAATTCCCCCAAAATGATACCTGATACTTCTCAGGAATTGTTTCCCAAGACAGTTACAAACTACAGTCATACCCCCAAGAGTTACCCAAGGTTCCTCTCTGCCGATCTGCAAGATGACTGGTTTTGTTTGACCTTGTTGCTGGTCAGAGTGAAGGCTTTTTATTCTTATGTTTGACAATTCCACCCTTGGACAAATGTCAGCTGGATACTTATACAAATATGGTTGGTGCAGACTCAGAACTGAACTTTTGATAGTGAAAAGGAGCAGCTGAGGTGACTCCAGTGAAACTCTCTAGGTGACAAGGCTGGATTGATTGGGGCCTGACAGGAGTGGCTACCTTATCTTGAGATATTTCCCTGGTATTGTGGAAAGCTTATGTAGCCACGGCCAAATGCATCTGCCACCCTGGGGATGTGATTATCTCCCAAGTGCCACACCCTCTGGAGTTCCTGCCTGACTGCAGTTATATAAAAAGTCTTTATTAGCAGCGGGAAAGTGTGTGATTTGTGCTAGAGGAACATAAAGTTCATTGTTTCCCTCAGCTGTGAGTGGCCTGGAGCTCAGTCTGTCTACTCTGAGTATCCACCATTGGTGCACTTTCCCATTTGTTTGAGGGGAAAAGAAGGGTATTTCCTTGAGAATGAAAAAAAAAATCAACCCAGGGGTCTCTCCCTTCCTCCTTTATCCCCTTCAATTTAAAAAAAACCAGCAATTTATAGATTTATTGCAGAAAAGCACTTGATCACATTTTTACAATTCCCTCTCTTTGGAAAATGAAAAAAAACACGACAGTATATACTTGCAGTTTACACAATGCATATATATATTTTTTAGTCTGAAACTAGCTAGGATAGATATGCAGTTAATTTCTCAATTCCTTTTCTATTTTTTTTTTGTGCCCTGATGACCTCAGAACTCAAAGGGGAAACTCCAAGTCCAGCTAGGCCAAAACTTTACTCTGGAGACGCCCAGGCAGCCCACACTTCAGCGCAGCGGCATCTCCTTGCACTGGACGTAGGTTAAGCAGCTGCAGGAAAGCTAATAGCTAGGTTCATCTATTCTTGCCAGCAATTTCTTTCTTGGCCAGACAGTCCATTTTTTTGGTGCCTTTGTCTGGCTGTCTCTCTTTCTTAAAGGACTTAAAAATAAAGCAATTTTCCTTTATTATACATGTACACCTATAGAGTTAATTATTTTATGGCTAGAAGGATAAAGGTTTAGGTGACACGCACATACATACATACATCTTAACTGATCAGAACTATCTATGCCAGTGATAACTTAGTGACCCTTACCTGGGTATTTCAATTAAGGAGGCAATGAAAACAAATCATAAAAGCAGGAGAAGTTTTTTCCCCCCTATACAACCGGAACCCGAGGAATCTGTTTTTGTTAATGCTCCAAGTCCCCAAAGAAAATCCCTCCATGTCCCTACTTTTTCTTTCTTCAAAAGGAAGGGTTTTCTGTTTCCTTTGTACCTTTCTGAGAAGAGGAATTATGCTTCCTCCCCTCCTCCTTCTTTTGCTTCTCCCTCCCCCTAACCCCTCTCTCCCTCCCCCCACCTCCCAGTAAGTGAGCATGGGCAAATAGATGTGATAGAGAGGAATTCCATGGAGGCACCTACCTCAGCCTCAGATCCTTTGCATTAACCAGGGGTCACCAGGAGACTCTGGAATCCAACTGCTTTGAGCTCTCTTCCTCTCTTCAGAAAGGTAGCAGGGTCTCGGGATTCTTTGGGGTTTTTTTGGCACAAGCATTGATAGCAATACCACATATGCAGACAGTGCTGGTAACTGGAAGCTTGGGGTCCATTGCATGCCTGCACCTATGTGGGAACTGTCACAGTGAAGATTCCAGAGGACTATGAAGCAGTTGCAAGAGGACCAAAGGAGCTCAGGAATATGGGTTTGGGTTGGTGTTTCGGAGCCTTTGCAACCTCATGCACACTGTGTTTCTACAAGTCTTACAGAAAATCTTGTGAATCACCTCACTTCAACAAGCACCCAGCACAGCTTTCAAAATTGCCCAAGGATCTTTTTGTCAGTTCAAAGGAAAAATGTGCTATTTCAGTCCCCGAACATATCTTTCTGGCTGTAGAATTATCGCAACGTGTAATATGCTCGTCGTGGTCTCTGTGTGTGTGTGTGTGTGTGTGTGTGTGTGTGTGTGTGTGTGTGTATAAAACATTTTGGTGGCAACTGTTTAGAAGGCTATATTAAATAAACCCCTCCCCCAAAGTCCCAAACGAGTCCCACACACACTGTATATAGTTCAGGGTGAAGCTTTTATTCTTGAGCTTTTTTGAAAAACCTGAACATAATCCTTTACAGGAGAATAGACTTTAAATGTTTACAGTTTTTGAAAACTGAAATAAAACTCTAGCACTTTGTTTTTGTCCAACTCTAAGATGGCGGAATTCAATGGTGGAGTTTTTCCATGTGCTTTGTTCTTACCTTCCTATAGGAATCTCCCTTTGAAGTCAATGGAACCTCTGTGGGGCTAGGCAATACAGATGGTGGGCGTCAGTCTGGAAGACAAGAGCCAATGCTGTTATCTCAGTCCTCATTAAAAAAGTCGCTCCCACATTATTTAGAGGAAAGTTATTAATGACTGATAGATGTCTTGTGCTGGCAAAGGATAGAACTCTTTAGAACTAGAATTTACTCTTTCTAGTTGGCAACCTTTATCTGAGCTCAGAGCATTATTTAGCCAAGAATTGAGCAAAAGATTCAGCTGAAAAATATAAAGCTAAAAAATAACTTTTAAAAAGTGAGATACTCTGGCCACACAAAGGGGATTCAAGAACCAGTCAATTGGCCAACTTCCCATGTGTAGAGTTCAGAAAGATCCGTGGGAAAAATACCTGGATTATTTGCTGAATTGTTTAGTTTTTATCTACGCAAAGGCATAGTATGTGGATAGAATCAGCCTACAGGCAGTATGTTATCCTTTTTTTTTGAGATTGTTCTGTTCAGTCTTTAAATACTTGTCTTCAAAAAAAAATACCTTATTTGTGCTCAGCCTCGTTATTCAGGCCAGTGTGAATTGTTTTTAACTCTTTTAGTTGTTAAGGACAAATAGTCAACTGCTATTTGTTGTACAGCTAGGTTCTGACTAGTGGAAATAATGACTCTTATGAATTGGTGGCATGTGTTCAAATTCACTATATGAATTTGTGTCCAACCTATGGTAGAGCCTTCTGATTGATCTGATCAGCAACAGTCCAACAGACTAGAACTTGTTTCTAACATAATGATGTCATTTTGGTCCTCTTCAAGAACAAAGAATAAGAACCAATCATGATATTATCATTAATAATTCTAGCCCAATGGGAATATATACATGCTGAATTCTAATAACTTGACCACTTCCCAATATTACTTATTCATGCTAATCAAGATCCAGCAATAATATGAAAAGCACTTTTTGGAATCAGAAATCTTGTATTTAGATGCTTGAGTTTCCACTTCCTGGGAGGGTTTTGTGGACAACTTCCCTTTACTAGATCTGTTTCCTCATGTGGAAAATTAGAGTAGAATACATTTTCCCTTAATGTTCTTATTTTTCTCTCTTTGTTGAGGTAAAGGGAAAAACAAGGAAATTTCAAAACCCCCTTGAACTATGTTAATATTGAGTTAACAAATCCACATACAATAGAAAGTTCTGAAAATAACTATTTTAACTTTCTCACCTCTAGACAGTTGTTGACACCTTTCCTAGGCTTTTCTTTCCACACCCACCAGAAAATGTTTCAATCAAACAATCCCCACACTTCTGGCTATAACTCACCCCTCCCTGAACCCCACATACCAAAGTCAAGAATAGCAGAATTTAAGGGTCTCCTAAAAAACCAGATTTTCATCTGTGTTGAAGCATTGATTACAAGTTATTGTCACTGTGTGTTGGAAGAGAGTAAATTACTTCATTTGGGGAGGTGTTTTAGCTGTATTAAGAAAAAAAAATTACTGGAGTAAATGACCTCTTTCAGTGCTCTAAATTATATTCTTGTGAATCTCTCCAGACTGAGTTATTGAAGCCATACCTCTATAGGGAATGAATCTTGTGCAGTATTTGAAAATCCTTCCAGAGACTCTGGGACTTTTGCCGCCTGCCCAGTCACAGCAGGTACTGTTGCCATTCAGAATTGGAAGCAGCTGGATGTATGTACTAAAAAGAAAGAAACATCTCCAGTCTTCCAAAGGACATGGAGTTGTGCCTTCCTGTCTTTCTTGGAATTATTCAAAATTGGGTGGATTTTCCTTCTCCCTTTGGGAACAAAAGCCTATGGACAGGCCTCTCTGACTGGGTGAATTGGCAGGGCTTTGCTAATGAGGTCCAAGTTGCCAGAAATAAAGAGAAAGAATCTTGGTAACTTCTCTTTGATTTTTTTTATTTTATGAGCCATTGATAATCATCTCAAACTCAATTACCAAATACAAATAGTTCAAGTGGCTCTTCTCCAGACATTTACCCTTTTTGAGCTATATTAAACATGCACATAGGACTGATACCAGTCCCATAATTGCTGGAGTGTTGACACACTCCTGCTCTCTCTGACTCCTTTTGTATTTCTGATTTAGGTGGTGGCTTCCCATGGTAAATGGAACTGGATTGAAGAAAGCAGCCTGGATGATTTACTCAAAACTTACTTTTGCAACCAAATGAACTGGTTGGAGGGAAGAGGGTGGGTAGAGAGGAGGTAGGCAAGAATTGAATATCTGTATAACTACCTCAATGCCTCTAGTCATTTTCCATGTGTGTAAACAGTCTTGGTAATCTCTGCACATACAATCAGTGTGCTAATGTCTGTGGGATTTGGAAATCCCACATCACCTTTGAACAATGGCCCTCAAAATCTCCCTTGTTGGCAGTGGAGGCTCCAGAGGCTTGAGAAGTTTTATTCTGACTCTGAAAGTGAAATAAGCTATAAGACAAATGTTCTTTCCCATGATTCCCTGCAAATGCTTGTAACTTTAAAAAATAAGTAAAAATAAGAATTTTTGCAACCTAGTGGATGGGAAGATCCTTTCCTAGCCTGAGTTTTTTAGTAGACCCTATAAATTACATAGTGACAATTTGGGAAACTGATGTGTGAGAAATTTAATTTGATGATCCAAAACAGAAGTCTATTCTTTTTTTTTAATTATTTAAAAATTTTTTTTATTTAAGGCAGTGGGATTAAGTGACTTGCCCAAGGTCACACAGCTAGGCAATTATTAAGTGTCTGAGTCTGAATTTGAACTCAGGTTCTCCTGACTCCAAGGCTGGTGCTCTATCCACTGTGCTACCTAGTTTCCTCCAGAAGCCCAATCTTATATGCTGGTTTGCTTAATTTAGGTGAAAATGTAGTGAATCCACAAATTATATGAAAACTGAATTCTCTTTTCCAGGTTCAGATTTGGTAAACACAAATAAGAGATTAAGAAGTCCATGTAATCATTTAAATCTCAATGATAAAAATATTAGATTTTGTATTTATCTATGTCTATATTTGTAGTGCTAATTATACCTATGAATAGATCTTTCCCCCAAATGAGACAATTTAAATAACATCTTAATATATTTAGAACTTTTTAAGGAGCCTTAGGGATCACTTAATCCAATCCTCTCATCTAATAGAGGGGGAAACTGAGGTTAGATGAAGTTAAATTACTTCTTCAGGGTTATATAATGGCAGAGATTATATGTAAACCTCTTAGACTATTAGATGAAAGCTCCTTGAGGACAGGGATCATATTTTCATCTTCCTTTGTATCACAAATACTGAGCACAGTGTTTGACACTGTGGATTTGCTTAGCACAGCGTTTGACACTCTATAGTCACTTAATAAATGCTTATTGACTTCAAATCCAGTCCAGATGCAACATTCTTCCAGCTGTATTATGAAATACAAGACATTGTCCATTATGGATTAAAAGCAGTTTCTGTGCACTTAACATGACCCTGGTTAATCACTGTCACCCCCCCCCATGCTTATTAAGTAGGAGAGAGCCATAGATCTCATGCATTTGTGGGGGAACATAACTATCTATATAGTATATGCATGTAAAGGTCCTATAATAGATCTATTTATACATACCCATGTGGGGTTCAGGTCTTCAGGTCAAGTAACCCAACTCCTGAATTTGTTGGGAATGCTGCCTGAGTAAAGACTGTAGAATCAGCCCCTTCCTAGTGCTAACAGGAGCAAACAGTTTAGTTACAGTGATATATGAAGTCCCATTTAGAAGGCTCTTTATTCACTTGCTAATAACTTTCTGCCAAATTCTCCTTTGGGGCTGAAACTTTTCTTCTCTGGTGCTTTGCCATTTCAACCCAAAGGTACATTTTTTTTTCTGGAAGGTTGGGGTTGGAGCTGTTCAGCTTTTCCTTGAAAAGAAGAAATTATTCACTCAATTCTTAAGTTCACTTTTCTAGTAATCCTAAATGAACCAAATAATAAATTTTAATACCTAGCCTTTACAGAGTATTTTAAGGTTTGCAAAATACTTTACATATATGTTGTTTCATTCTATCCTTTTGACAACCCTGTTATGCAAAATGAGGAAACTGAGACTGAGTGACATTAGAAATAAGGTTTTCACTGTATTACTATGCCAATTAACTGACTCTCTTATACAATTTCATTCCCAAATGTCTAAAAAGTTCAAGGTGAATTGACAAACCAAGACCAGATCATGGCCTGATACATTACAATTCCCCTCTTAAAAATGGAGTTTTCAGTCTGTTCACAAATAAGGAAGAAAGATGAGATAGCTTCTGAGGAGGTAGCCCTTCCTTGCTAATCAGTCTTTTCTAGGCTGGTGAGCATGTCTGCCTTCATCAACCTGGATGATAGTCTGTTTATGACTAGGAATCTGATTTAGAAATGTGAGCTATGGCTCCACTGGGGCACTCAGGAAGGGGCAACTGGAAATGAAAAATAAACTTAAACAAACAGTAACAGTTGAGTTTCTCCAACATTTTAATAAAAATTGGGTTCTTTGGATTAGTCCTTTGTTCCTCTATATCATATGGGATATGATCCAACTAATTCTATTTTTAGTCATTATGTATAAATAATGTATGGTCTGCTTAAAACAGTCTAAGGGCAGAACTTATGGACTAGAAGAACTGCTACTCTAAAAATATTTGGTGCTCATCTACACACAAAATCAGCATATAGACCTTCTGGTCACCAAGGAAAAACCCCACTCATTCAATCATACAAGCCTGGCTGGCACTTTGGAAGGTACTGGAGATAGAAAGATAAAGATGAAAAGAGACCTTGCCCTCAAGAAGCTTACATTCTAATGTCCATAATGAATATGTATAGTGATCTGACATTTATATAATAGGGATCCATAAGATCTATACAAAATCTATAGAGGTCAACCTTAGAAGAGAAGAGTGTATAAGGTAAGTTTAGGGAGGACTAGCATCTCTAATGTGAAGATTTACTCATTCACTTTTGATGTCCACTTCATTCACCCATCTCTCATCTAAGGCTCTTAGAAGCTAAGTACATTGGCTTGGGTAAACTGTCATGGCAGATGGACTAAATCAAGTTGAGGGTAATGATAGTAAACCATTGTTAAGTTGGGGGGATGTTTAACACAAAGGGAGTGAAGACTTCTCCTGGTGAAATGGGTGGATAAGAACAATTTGTTTCAATGGTCACGAAGGTGACTGAAGCAAGTGCTGTTTAGACCTTGGTCAGTCATTACCAGTTGTCTTGACTTTTGTCCTGTCACTGAAATTTGCTGATTCTGGAAAACAGAGTGAGGCTGATGATTTTGTGTATCATTGCCTCACTTTAATTCAATTCACCAACAAGTCAAGATGTCATTGGTCTTCTTAGAACATAAAGGACAATAGCTAGAATCTGAGGGAGAAGAAAAATTTGAGGGAACTTCTCTCAAAAAGTGATATTGAAGCTAAGTCTTGAAGGTAAACAGGGAGTTCATAAAGGAAGAGGGAAAGTGTTCCAAGGGTGGCTAGGTGGTGTAGTGGATAGAGCACTGGCCCTGGAGTCAGAAGTACCTAAGTTCAAATCCGGCCTCAGACACTTAATAATTACCTAGCTGTGTGGCCTTGGGCAAGCCACTTAACCCCATTTGCCTTGCAAAAACCTAAAAAAAAAAGACCTAAAAAAAAAAAAAAGAAAGTGTTCCAGTCAGGGAGGACAGATAGCCTTTGTAAGAACCCAGAGACAGAGATGGAATTTTATATGTGAGAACCCAGCAAGTAGGATGGAATGGTTGGATCACAGATTGTGTGGAAGGGAGTAAGGTATGAGAAGACCAGGCATACCCATTTTCTCCAGGCTTATTAATGTTGCCCTTTTGTTATTTCCTTGTCTCTTTGAGGCTGTCTTAAAGATTCATCTTAGTTAGATTTCACTAGTAAGAAAATATTCATGGGAGTGGGTGAGTTTGACATTATCTGCTGCCATTTTCCTCTCTCTAAAGGAGACCTGCATGCATCCAATCCAGGATTTATGCCTGTCAGAAAGGTAATTTAGATAGGTAACAATACCCTAGGAAACTATTGAATTTTCTTGCCCTGAAATTAGACTTTTGGTCAGGGTGGTGGATTTTATTGTCAGATTTGAGGTCCTATGTAAAGATGGTCTTTGATAAATGGCTGGCCAAAAGAAGAGCATATTTTCCTTTCAATCAGTCCTCTAGCCGATGTGATAGAACCAGTATGTGTGGCCTTCTGACATCTGGGTGGCTTGGAAGGGTGTGGATGTGTGTGTGTGCATGTGTTTCTTTTTTGGATTAGCCCCATGTGGAGCAATGCTCATCCCCACCCTTGTTGAATGACAGCCAACCCTCTTGGGCTGTTGGTTTTCTCACCTGCATGTTTGTTTATGAATCTGGAAAGCAAAGGTAATTTCATAAGTCTGCTAAGCCAACTAGATAGAACCCAGAGGCACTTGAGACCATCTGAGGCAGAGTCTACATAAGCAAAATTATGTGGAGAGTTGAGGAAAATATCTGGACATTTCGGAATCATATTTTCACCCCACTTCCAATTTTGACTAGAATTATATGGATCTGCTATTTACATTTATTAAAGCAAGTGTTTAGGAATGAGCCTAAGATCATACTGTGGTGTGGTGGAAAGAATACTGAACTTGGAAGGAATCAGGGAAAACCTAGTTTCAAATATGAGCTTGGACTTTTTTCTAGTTTTTGTGGTCCTGGGAAATTCATTTGGCATTGCAGAACCTCCAGTTTATTAATTTGTGAGATGTGAATGATAATACCTATGCTATTTATCTCACAAGGCTGTGTAAAGAGTGTCCTGTGTTTTTGTAGTGACTGGTCTGAAGTCAGGAAAACCTGAGTTCAAATCCAGCCTCAGATATTTACTATTTGTATGACCCTGGCAATGCACTTAACTTCTGTTTGTCTTAGTCCGTTCATCTGTAAAATGAGCTGGAGAAGGAAATGGCAAATCACTCGTTCAAGAAAATTCCAAATGGAGTCATAACAGCCACACACAATTGAAAAATGACTAACAATAATAATATTTATTGCTTATATTGTATGTATATGTTATAAATACATTTAGTATATTTATATTCATTATTATAACTCATGTGAACTCTTACTACAACTGCAAACTACTGTTAATGTTTCTTTTAAATTCTGAAGAGTCTTAAGGCCTCCTCCAGGGTTCTTTAGCATTCCTGAGCATCACAGTCAAGATGAAGGTGACATTTGGTATGGAAACAAAATCACTTAAAGCCCATTCTTATAGTTATTAGAAAGTGACTTGATATTAAAATTGTTATTGAAAGGCAGATCTTGGGGCAGTAAATAGAAAATTGACTTCAGCAACAGAAGACCTGGATTTGAACCCTTCCTTTGATAGATCCTAGCTGTGTGACCCTGGACAAGACAATGACTCAAACAACTCTCCAAGACTAAGTTGCAGAACAGTTATTGAATCAAATAGGTAAGATGGTTTCATCATAAAAAGTTCTCTACTCTGATGAAACCCACAGGTCTGGACCACACCTCCCCCATCAAAAAAGTTATTAGCCTCATTTAGTTTAGTAGTATGGATCTTAATGGGATGAATCATAGGACATAGATCTAGTGTGGCAAGGAATTTCAGAGGTTGTCCAATCCAATCCCTTCAATTTATAGAGGAAGAAACTGAGGCCCAGAGATTTAATTAATTGATGCCTTTTAAGCATAGTCAGGACATAAACCAAGATGCTCTAACTTCAGAATCAATGTTCTTCATTGTAACTTCAGGAAACTGATAGAAGGCAAAAAATGATCTCTAAATGAAGTTTCTATAGAAAAAAATTCTTATTTTAGAAACTCAGGGGTTTCCCATAGAAGAATTGAGTTATATTATTGAGTCTTGAATTTTCTTCACTATTTGACTTCTCTCCATGAGCATTTATTATCTGATTTTCATTTCCACCTCACAACTGTGACTGCTACTCAAGGCTTTTAATCAACAAAGTCCAAAGGTTATTGTTGTGTTTTTTTCCCTCAGTCTTTAGCTTTCTTGACCCCCCCCCACCAAATCATTTGATGCTGTCCACACCAGGACTCTCTTTTCCTCTTCATTGGCTTCAGATCTTACTTTTAAAATTCTTCTCCACTTATATTTATTCCTTCTCTGGCTCTTGTGTTGGCTCTTCTTCTCTATGTTTTAAGGAATGTTCTTCAAGGTTATATCTTTACCCTTTTTCTCTTCTCTTAATTTACTTTCTCCCTTGTCCATTGAATTGATTTTCTCAACTTCAATAATCCCCTCTTTGTTCCATATCAAGCTTATTATTTTATTTTGCCTAAAAATAACTCTTCCTTATTACTTCATAATTGCTTCCAATGATAGCCACCTTTCATCCAGGCTCCCTTAATCAAAATGTTAGTTTTATTTTTAAATCTTTTTAAATCTTTCTTCTTCTAAACCTATGGCATATGTGAAAGAATGTTTGAATCTAGAGGGACTAGATTCAAATCCCAGTTGTTACTATCTATGTGTCCTCAGGCAAATCATTTACCCTCTCTGGGCCTCATTTTCTTTATCTGTAAAAACAGAGTATCACTAAGATCTTTTCTGACTCTAAATCTATGATCTCATTACATCTAATTAGTTGCCAAAGTTGATGAATTCAAATTATGCAGTATTTTTCACTTCTGTTTCTTCCTCTCTTTTTTTTCTTTTGCAGGAGTGTACGGAGTGTTCAAGAAAGATTAGCAACTCTGGTATAAGGGCTTCCTGAGTCCTTTTCAGGGTTGTCCACCTTCCAGGGTGTCCACCTTCACCCAACTCTTACCTGTGGCTCCAAGAAGCTGTAGCATTCTCAGCAGCCACACCCCAGTAAAACCATCTCAGCAGACTGGCTAAACCAGGTTGAGGGTAACCAACAAAACTAAACCCTTCAGTGAGTTGGGGGGGTGTCTATCCTAAATATTTGAAAACTTCCCAGACATAATGGCTGGATGAGCACAATTTGTTCCAACAACCGTGATGGCAGTTGAAGCAGGCACTGTGGAGTGTTTAGAGCTTGGTCAGACATCAATGACACCAAAGATACCATGAGGTATCTTCATCATCATTGTCCTGACTTTGTCCTGCCATTGGACTTTAATAACTCTGGAAGAGAGAATATCTCATGACTTTGTGCAAATCTGTCTCTCTTAAATCCAATTTATGCATGTCAAAAAATTGTCTGTGAGTCACTGGTCCTTCCTCTTTGAAAATGAAGGACAAATAGCCACAACATTTCTTTTGCTACTGACCTAGTACAGATCCTCTCAATTACTCAGATAATTGCACCAGTTTCCTAGGTCTTCTTTTCTCTATCTTTTCTCTCTTCAGTCTATCTTTTCTACCCATATTATTCTAATCTTTCTTATATACAAACCTGACAATATCATTCTTCTGCTCAAATCCTGCCAATGTCTCATTATTAAGCCAATGAATAAAGCTGAAACTCCTTTGCTTTCCACTAGGAACTTCTTGGCACATTAAAATGTTATCTCCTCCAGGAAACTTTCTTTGATTTCTGTTTCCCCCTCCCCACAATGTTCCAATTGCTTACTCCTCAAATCTGATAGAACATTAATTTTCCTCATTTTCTTGCACTTGAATATATTATTTTATATTATAGTCATATGCATGTGTAACATCACCTGACTAGACTGTAGGTTATCTGAGATCAGAGATGTCTTAAAAATCATTTGGAAATAATGAAGAGGTGAGCTAGAATTAGCTTGCACAGTATTGTTTTTTTCAAGAGTCAATGGTTGGGGCGGCTAGGTAGCGTAGTGGATAAAGTACCGGCCTTGGAATCAGGAGTAACTGGGTTCAAATCCAGTCTCAGACACTTAATAATTACCTAGCTGTGTGGCCTTGGGCAAGCCACTTAACCCCATTTGCCTTACAAAAACCTAAAACAAAAACAAAAACAAACAAAAAAAGGAGTCAATGGCTACATTTCAGTGGAAATCAGCAAACAGTACAAACCAATGAAACAATTTTCTAGACTTTAGAAAATGGTAAAGAAAATGTTAGTAATGCACATTAAACTTAAAAGTATTTTGTGTATACATTTTTGTGGGTAAACATTAACCAGCTTACCCCTGGATCTACCTAAAACAGTCTCACCCTCCCTTTTATTAAGAAAATTGGTAAAAGAAGCCAACTGATAATGATGACTCCCAACTGATAGTGTATGCAATATTTTGCATTCCAAGTTCCTCACTTCTGGATTGAAATAAGGGAGGTGCTTCTCCTCATCTATTCTTCAGGACCAACTTTGGTCATTATAATTACTCAGCATATACCTTTTTTTAAAGTTCTTTTCGTTTATGTGATTGTAGGCATTGTTCTGTTTCTACTTCTCCTAACTCTGCATTCAATCTAAGACTACTATATTCTATTTAAACTTTGTATTTCTCCCAGCAAAAAGTATAATTTCTTCACACAGTAGACATTTGGTTGACTGAAGCGAATTGATTTGTAAGAGGAATGATTTCAACGTGTTTGAAGATCTTTTTCATTTTCCATGTAACACCTGTGCTGGCATGAAAATGAGAGATGCTCAACAAACAAACACTCCCTGAACCCACCAGTTAGTAATGCTTTTGGAGTGGAACATCAGGGAGTGTTTTGTGAGAATTTCTGGGAGAGAGAAGCCAAGAAAGAGTTTGAGTTCCATTGAGGAACTGAAGTTTGGGATGCAGAATTGGAGAGGTCATGGAGTTGGTCCTCTGCATTGGGTCCCTGTAGTCAGGCATAAGCTTATCAGATATTGAATGTTCAGGTGTTTGATCCTCAGTTGCTCCCTGTAGAGACTGAGATCAACAACCATTGACAACATTGTTGCTGTTACCATAGATCAGGAATGGGGAACTCTGGCCTATGGGGCATTTGGTCTAGTGCTGCCATAGCAACTGCAGGCAATATGTGTAGGAGCTTTTTAGGGGTGAATTAATTAAATGTTTTCCCAAATATAGCAGGCAATGATATCATAAACATCCAATTACCCTCAGTAGCATAAAGTGGTAGGAAAAAAACCCTTCCATAGATCAAGATGATACTGTAGTGAGTTGGAGATGAGATACAAACTTTCCCTTCTATCATTCAGAGGATATCTAGTTCAACCCTCTTTCTAGATGAGGGAATAAATGACAATGTTTGATACAGGATTTACCTAAGGTCCCACAAATAGTGAGTACCAAAGGTAGGAATTGAACAAGGTCCTTTGACTCTAGTATTTTTTTCATTGTATTCTTTTCTATCTAGAAATTAAAGAAATCTTGGATTTCTTAAATCCTGTATAAGACAACCAGTTACCAAGGGTGTATAGGCATTATCTGTTTACCAAGCAACCTTTCCAAAAGTGAGACCATTCATCACAATGAAAAGGCAGAAAAGGCCAAAGCCGAGGTTTTTTTTTTTAATCAGTAAATAGAGAAGACATCTAGAGAAGGCAGAACTGGTCAATTAAACTGCTTTCTTTCTAACCATGAGCAGAATGCTATCCTTTGGTCTACCATTTCATGGATCTGGGGAACTGAACTGGCACAGATTATGGGATTTAGGGAAACCATGTTTCATTCTAACTAGGGAACATGTATCATTGAGAGTTTCTCTGAAAAAAATGGAACCAAAGACAACTCAATTTGTGGCATGCTGTGGCTTTGCAAAGGAGTGTAGCATTTTGCTAGGGTTGGGAAAGATCTCAAAACTTTTGGAGACTGATCATCTTACTCCCCTTGGCATGACAACATAGAACTTGCCAGTTGCCCAGGTATGATGAATTAGACTTTGTCTACCCCCAAACATTTACTAGAGTTATAACCACATGAATAAGAGAGAAGATACAGGCTGGCATCATGAATAGGACTGTGACCAGAAGGGTGGAACACTTGCCTAAGGCAATTCAAAATAGGGGCACCATTGAATACTGGGAGCAGCCAGCTGAGTAAAAACTAGTAGGCAGTGGAGACCGGCAGGGGCAGGTTTCAAGCTGCAACATTAAGCTGTCCACCCTTAACTTCCCTTCTCCTTTCCCTTCTCATCTCTCTCCAGTGCCCCTCTAAATATGGAGGAACTTATCCCTATCCAAGGCTAAAGTGTTTGGGAAGAAGCCATTTCTCAACATTCTAGAAGAAAATGGAAGGATATTATATTCATCAGGAATCTGTGTTGAAATTCTTTGCTTTACCTTAATTTTTATTTCTGCCTGGATTCAATAGCTTTTTTTTCAGCAGCTTTTTTTTTCAATGGTATTCCATATGCTTAGCATAAGAAATAACTGAATACTTAGACTTGAATTAATTTCAGAAATTTCCAGTTTTGAAATGGAGTGTGGCAAGCAAGCGAGTCAAATAGGTCAGTTACCATTACAAATCTTCATGGTTTGAATCTTGAGTATATGAGGATCTAGAAGTAATGGGTCCCAAGGCTATAGACTATAGACTACATTCTAGCCATTGAGGAAATTTATTTTGCTTTGCAATGCATAATGAATGTCATATTTTATCAGTCCTTCAGGAATCATGAGTAGCCATTGTATTGCTCATAGGTCATACAGCTTTTAAAGTTGTTTGCATTTTACAGAATTGTCATTATATAAAGTATTCTTCTGGTTCTGCTCAATTCATTCTTCATCAGTTTATAAAAATCTCCCAATTTGTTAGTTTTTATAATATCAATGTTATAGTTCAGATTCTGCTCACTATGCATCAGTTCATCTATGTCTTTCCATGTTTTTTGAAAGCTATTTTCTCATTTCTTATAGCACACCATTCATAAAGCATAATTTATTCCACCAATCCTCAATTATTGAACATCCCTCTGGTTTCCAGCTTTTGACTACCATAAAAAAGAGCTACTATAAGTATTGTGGGCAGTGGATAGGGCAACAGAACTGAAGTCAAGAAGATTTGAGTTAAGTCTAGCTTCAGACACTTACTAGTTGTGTGACCTTGGATGAGTCACTTAACTCTATTTGCTACAATTTCCTCATCTATAAACTAAATGAGAGAAGAAATTGGCAAACCACTCAGTATTTTTGCCAAGAAAACCCCAAAATAAGGTCATGAAGCATCAGATTTGACTAAAAGAGCAACCTAAATATTTTTGTACCTAAAAGATCTTTTCCTCTCTGATTTGTTTTGTACATAGTTACTCAAAGGGCATAAATTACTGTAACATACTCATAGTTGACAGCAGCAGTGAGATAAAGTTGGTTGTACAGTGCCAGAATTATGAGAACTTAAGTAAGAAAGCTTTTCCCTGATGATAACATAATGCAGATGGTACTAAAGACAAAACCCTTACTCACTCAGGGTGTGAGTTTTTTCTAGGGATTTGCTGGCTTTCCTATCAGCATCTGATTCTGTGGAGATTGTACTCAATTGTATGTAGAAGGGCCAAAAAGGACCCATATGATTTCTCCTTTTATTTCTTTAATTATTATGTCTTCATAAATACCCTTCTATTTATGATCATTCCTTGTTTCTCAGTAGATTAGATCCTGGAAGGGGTTGAAGTCCTATTTATCAATCCCTTCTCTCTCTCCCCAGCATCCTCTCTCTCCAATCAAAACTGAGTATGACTTGGGATTCCAGATGTGTGGAATACCTTTTAGACTTGTATTTCTAGTGTCTAGTGCAATGTTTCATAAATATTGAATTCCCTTTGTCTACCAAGGCTGATCCCTTGAAGGAATCATAGATTTTACTTTGTTATTTCATGATAACCCCAAAACTGTGTATTTTTATTTTTTAAAAGATGTTTTGTTGACCTTTAAAAACAAAATACAGCAAAACACTACTATCATTTTCTAATACAATCCTCCCAATAAAACTTTCTTGTAACAAAGAAGTATAATTAAGCAAAATAAATGAGCACACTGACCTACCCTAATGGCATATGGCTTGTTGCATATAATTTATCCAGGATGAAAATCTTGGAGAGGTGGTGCTTAAAAGAAGAACTAAAGTTCAAAGAAATTCAGGAAAAAACAAGCTGTGAATGGTCTTCAAGCTATCTGAAAGGTAACAAAAGCTGAGTTCTACCAGGACTAGTGTTCTGAAGACCAAAGTCAATGAGAGGAAAGGATGAAGGAAGTGTGATAAGAGGTCAGGGGTATGTGGAGATTATATGGTACAATATAATATACTACAATCTACCACACCATAAAGATCACATTTTGCTACATTACATTACAAGACAAAATAAAATAAAATACTAAACTTCTGTTTATAGCATGCTACATTTGATTATCCTACACTACAATATAAAACAATACATTATACTACATTATAATACATTACACTACAATATAAAACGGGGCACTACACTCAATATAATGTGCCACAATGGAATATACTACACTGCAATATAAAACAAAACAATATAAGCCATATAACATGCTACAATAGATTATACTACACTATATTACAATAAAAATAATAAACACTGTAACATACTACAATAGGTTAAATTATACTGCAATAAAGAACAGTACCTTATCCTCAATATAACATGTTACAATATATTATACTACACTACAATATAAAATATTACATTATACTACATTATAGCATGCAATAGATTATACTACACATTACAATATAAAATAATACTCTATACATTATAGCATACAATAGATTATACTATATTATTATAATATAAAATAATACACTTCACTACATTATAACATGCAATAGATTATACTATACTATACTACAATATAATGTGATACAATAGATTATGCAACACTACAATATTAAACAAAACTATATGCTCCATTTAACATGTTATAATAAATTATACTACACAACACTACAATATAAAATATTATGCTACATTGTAACATATTACAATAGATTGTACTACCCTACACTTCAATATATGTGTCAGCTGCTTCTGGTCATCTCATTTTTAGCTCTCTGGATCCCCTGCTACTTTCTTTTTTTTTTAAATTTATTTAAGGCATTGGAGTTAAGTGACTTGCCTAAGATCACTCAACTAGGCAATTATTAAGTGTCTGAATTGGAATTTGAACTCAGGTCCTCCTGACTCCAGGGATAGTGCTCTACCCACTGAGTCACCTAGCTGCCTGCCCTCTATACTGCAATATAAACTAGTATACTACTCTCAATATAACATGTTACAATAGTTTACACTATATTATACTATAAAATACTATACTACATTGTAACATACTACACTACAATATAAAACAATACACTACACTCAATATAACATGCCACAATAGATTATCTTATACAATACTACAATATAAAAAATGCACTATACTACATTTAACATAAAATAGATTATACTACACTGAAATGTAAAACAGTGTACTACACTCAGTATAGTATACTACAATAGATATAGAGCTACACTAGACTCCAATACAAAACTGTACTCTATACTCAGTATAACTTGCTACAATAGATTATACTACACTATACTACAATATAAAATAATACACTACACTTACTATAACATGCTACAATAGATTATACTATACTATATTACAATGTAAAATAATGCACTGTGCTCAATATAACATGTTACAATAGATTATACTACACTATGCTACAATATACATGCTACAATATAAAACAATGCACTACACTCAATATAACATGATACAATGGATTATACTGCACTAATATAAAACAGTACACTATACTCAATATAACATGCTGCAATAGATTATACACTTCAGTACAATAAGATACACTATACTGCAATCCAGCATACTACATGACAATATACTATACTATAGTATATATTCAATAGGAAACAAAACATACTACAATAGATTATAGTACATTACTGCTAGATTCACTATACCTAATCCCGTATACTACAATATATGACAATACATTATACAATATGCAATACAATGTACTGCACTACAGTGTAATAAACTACAGTAATAATAAACTGCTATAATAAATTATACTACACTATAATAGACTATAATATAATTAGCTATTACATTTTATATGCATTACAATGCATACATTATTACTTCATTACAATATTACATTATTCTAAACTACAATAAAATATACAATATACTCCCCTACAATGTGTTACAGCAGAGTAATCTATACTACAGTTTAAAACAATACACTGCAATATAATATACTATAATAGATTGTGAGTTGTTTCAGACTATTCATGATTCAATTTGGGGTTTCCTTGGCATAGATACTAGAGTGAGTTGCCATTTCTTTCTGCAACTCATTTTTACAGATAAGAAAACTGAGGCAAACAGGGTTACATAGCTAGTGTATGAAGCCAAAGTTGAACTCATGAACATGAGTTTTCCTGATTCCAAGTATTACCTAGCTACCCCTAATTATGCTACACTATAATACATCACACTACAATAAGATACTACACTATGATGTAATATACTACAATATAATATGCTACACTACAGAATCCTAACATGCAATACAAAATATTACAATGTACTACACAACACAATATAATATATTACAGTACAGTATAGAAATTCATTTTAGGAAATCCACTGGGAATAGCTTAGAGCAGAAAAAGGGCAGATATATCAACTTGAGGGGAAGTGAAGAACTCACACTAGCAGAGATTTGTTCCAAAGACAAGGTTCTAGGATATGTCTTGTTTGTATCCATCCAAATTTTCTATGCCTTCTGTATCCACATTACTACCAGATGATGGCCTGGAAGCCTTATGGTATTTTCAAATGTCATAATTCAAATACAGATATCCTATACTTCCTAAGGTGGGAAAATGAACTGCTGTCAGAATTTTCAATATAAATATTATGGTGTTAACGTTCAGTTCATCAGAACATTCATTTCATCAGACCAGCTTATCATGGAGAGTCTGTCAGATGCACTTCTCTGAGAGGCAGCACCCAACAGAATATGAAAGAATTTGATGAGTGGAACAAGGTGGAGTGGAAGAGATTAGAAAACCACTAACAAAGGCTAGGGAATGGGAGACTTCTGACATTGTTATTAGACTGAAACTGCTCTCTTCAAAATTACCAATAATTTCCTAATAACCAAATCTGATGGCCTTTTCCCAATTCTCATTTTTTTTTTATCTCCCTGCAGCCTTTTTTTTCAAGGCAAACAGGGTTAAGTGACTTGCCCAAGGCCACACAGCTAGGTAATTATTAAGTGTCTGAGACCAGATTTGAACCCAGGTACTCCTGACTCCAGGGCCGGTGCTTTATCCACTGTGACACCTAGCTGCCCCTCCCTGCAGCCTTTGACAATGTCAATCATCCCTTTCTCCTCAATATTCTCTTTTCTAAATTTTTTGTTTGGTTAGGTTTTTGTGATGCTGCTCTCTCCTGGTTCTTATCTGACTAGTTCTTCTTATTCCTTTCCATTGGATCTTCATTCAAGTTGTGCCCATTAACTCTGGGTATCCCCCAAGGATCTGTCTAGGGCCCTCTTTTTCTTCTTCCTCCATTTTATTTGACTTGGTGATCTCATCAGTTCCAATGGATTCATTTGTCATCTTGATGTCAATGATCCTAAGTTTTACTTTTTTATCCCAATCTTCTGTTCAACTAATTTTACTCTTTCTTCTTTTTAACTTTCCCATTGGTGTCAAAAGCATGCTCTTTCTCTTACATCACATCTTGGGTTCCTTTCTTTCACCTTCTATATACAATTAGTTGCAGAGCTCTATTGTCTCTCTACTTCTACATTTCTCATATAAGTCCCCTTCTCTCTTCTGACACTGCCTTCACTCTGAAGTTAACTCTCATCACCTCACACTTGGACTATTACAATAGCTTGCTAGTTGGTTTCCTTGCCTTAAGTCTCTCTCCATTCCAGGTTATCCTCCACTTGGCTTTCAGATTGATCTTTTTAGTCATGTCACATCCCTCCCTCCCCCCTACCCCATTCATTCAATTCCAGTGGTTCCCTATTGCCCCCAGGATCAAATATAATATCCTCTGTTTTCTAAAGCTCTAATCTCACTTCTTCCTACCTTTCCATTCTTCTTACACCTTATCCCCTCCATGAACACTGTGATCCAGTGACATTTGATCTCCTTGTTCCTCACATAGAACACTCCATACATTTTCACTGGTTGTTCTCATTCCCAGCATTCTTTTGTCTCTGCTTCCTGGCTTCTGAGGCTTCTTTTAAGCTACACCCTACCTTCTAAATGAAGCCCTTCCTAGTCCTCCTTAACCCAAGTTCATTCCCTCTGAGATTATCTCCAATTTAGTCTCTCTCTCTCTCTCTCTCTCTCTCTCTCTCTCTCTCTCTCTATATATATATATATATATATATATATATATATATATATATATATATATATATCATCTTATTCATGTGCAGTTGTTTGGGTGTTGTCTTTACCATCATTAGACTGTGAGCTCCTTGAAGGAAGGGATTGTTTCTAGCCTTTCTATGTATCCCCTATCACTAAACAATAACCACTTCATACCAAATAAATTCTGCTGTTGGTCCCAGATGGGCCATGGTTCTTTCCATTGCTTGTTGAGACTTTGAACAGGCAATAAATCCATTGATGAATCAGTTATATTTAGACCTCAGTCTTTTCCAAACAGACCATACTGGTTACATTGAACACAAGTGTAGTGATCAGGCACAGAGAAATATTAGGCACAATCTGTTATTCCAGAATAATATGTTTGGGTCAGTTATATGGTGGTATGAAAAGAATACATTTGACTTGGGTTCTGATTCTGGCCCTGACAGATAGATCTAGAACTAGAAGGGGCTCATATATTCCAAATCTATTATTTTATTGACAGAAGAAACAGAGACCCAGGAGGTTCAACAGTTTACCCAAAATTAAGTATTAAATGTCAAAGCAAAGTTTAACCCTGGTTCCCTGAATGAAGGGCCACAGAACCATACAAATTGGGAGGGGGGTAGTCAGAGTAGAATGAGATGTTCTTGAATGCCCTGTCTTGCTCTGAATTTTGATAATTCTAATAGTTCCACAGGCAAAGTCACAAAAAGGGCAGAAAGAAAATTCAGGAAAATAAGTAGAGAAATGGAAAGAAACATGTCAAGCAAGTTAATTCCAAGAGAGACAGGACACACTTGTCATGCCCACAAATAGCCCCCACCCAAAGGAAGGAAACCCTGCTCAGTAATTAGAAGATTAGGACTAATTTTCTTTTTTTCCAGACATCTGACTGATCTAGTCAGCATGAGATTGACCTTGAATCCATGATCTTGCCAGGCCTTAAACAGATCCATCTCTAGACATAAAGGGCCCTGGGGACACAACCCCACATCACCACATTGTTCATGTGTATTAGATTCAAAGTAGAGAGATGAGATCATCCCAAGGTGTGTCTGTGTCTTCACAATTTCTCCCAGCCCTATTAATGCTCCTGGTTCCCATTTCTCTGGGTTAAACTACATTTCTCTCAGTTGCTTTGCTAATGCTAACCCATATAATTCAGTGGTCACTGTCCCTACAGCTAAGTGTTGTCAACTTATTCTTGGAGATTTGACTGAAAGTCTGAATGGGGTCCACAACTGCTTTGGTCTGGGCTGCTTGGAAATGAGGGAATCTTCAAAATTAAGGTCTAGTTATTTTGAGATGGTTCTCTTCTGGTTGTTTTCTAGCTCACACAAACATACACATACACACACACACACACACACAACATACACACATCCTCAGTGTTTAATATTTCTAACCTTCTCTCATTACTCAATCCCTCCCAGCTTGTAATTCAGTCTGTGGCTCTTTTTCTGGATGCCTTCCAATTTCTCAATGCTTCTCTGAACTCGGGGTGCTCCAAACTGTCTGCGGTCTTCCTAAGGGGCTGAATAAGGGTTAGGTTCTATGGTATAAAGAAGGCCTTGTTACGTCTCAAGTACATCGTGTCTTGTCTTTGTATGTGCTCAGTGTATCATGAGGATTTTTTTTTGCAACCTTATTACATCATACTTTTGCTAGCCACTGACACACCTAGGCCTTGCCTGGAATCTGCTTTCCAGATATCATCTACCCAATAACAATAAAATTGTTATTTTATATTTACCGCTGAAGTATATAATAATTGATGTTGATGTGGGTTGTCTTCTTTCATGGAATGCCTTTTATGTGGTACCTTTTAAAAAGGGCTGTATTCCCAGGGCCCTTTATGTCTAGAGAAGGCTCTGTTTAATGCCCTGAAAGATCATGGATTCAAGGCCATTCTCTTGCTGATTAGATCAGTCAGATGTCTCTGGAAAGAAGAGAGTTCTAATCTCCCAATTGCTGAGAAGAGTTTCCTTTGGATGGGGGGGCGTGCATGACAAGTATATTCTGTCTCTCTTGGAATTAACTTGTTTGACTTTTTTTCCATTTCTATATTTTTTCCTGAATTTTCTTTCTGTCCTTTTTATAATGTTGCCTCTATAAATGAAACTATTAGAATTATCAAACTTCAGAGCAGGACAGGATTTTGGAGAACATCTAATTCTACTCTGACCCCCCTCTTCCCATTTCTATGGTTCTGTGATTCTTCATTCAGGGAATGAGGATTAAACTTTACTTTGACATTTAATACTTAGTTTTGAGTAAGTTTCCTGGACCTCCTAGGTCTCTGTTTCTTTTATCTATAAAATGACGAAGCTGGAATGGATGAAGTCCTTCCAGTTCTAGATCTATCTATTAGGGCCAGAATCAGAACCCAAGTCAAATGTATTCTTTTCATATCACTGTATAATTAACCCAAATATATTATTCTGGAGTAATAGAAGATTTATGCCTAATATCTCTCTGTGCCTGACCACTTGGTTTGTTTTCAACACAGCCAATATGGTCTGTTTGGAAAAGATCGAGGTCTAAATATGACTGATTCATCAATGAATTTATGGCCTGCTCAAACTCTCGACAAGCAATGGAAAGAACCACGTCCCGCCTGGGACCAGCAGCAGGATTTATTTGGTATGACGTGGTTACCATAGAAGAGAGATTTGCAAGTTGCTGAAGAATAGATTTTTGCAATAGTGGAATTTTGGACGTTGGGCATTATTATTCTTGGAGGGTTGATAGTTATCAATTATCAATTGTGATTGAATGATTAATATAGTCCAGAGAAGAAATTCAGAAAACAGAATGGTTGGTTTTCCTCTGGCAAACTGTGGATGTCATGCCCTTTCCTTCACACCCCTCCTTCCTCTGTCTGCCTTGACTTTTCCATGCAATTCCTGTAACCCATTTTTGAACTTTTAAAAGTCATGTTTTCATGATACTTAATAACTGAGTAGAAATCCAAAAGGAAACATCATGATTTCTAAGAGCCAAGTTGTGCCTGCTTACTGACCCCACCCTTCTGTGTTCTGAATCTGGAATCGAAAGTTGTGGGTCCTCTAGGTGAGAAGTCCAGCTGCTCTGAATTTTTATATATTTGCTCTTGGGACTCACTGTTGCTTTATTTTCAGGGACATCTTGCCACAAATGGTCTCCTGGTATTCTCTTTGTCCTTTCTGACATGGCATTCCTTATGCTTGCAGGCCACAATTCAAAAACTTAGGTCAGGTTTTTAAGCCTGCTCTCTCTCGGTTTCTTTTGGGCAGTAAAACTTGATTTTATGAGCATTTATTTCTCAGGGCCTATTATTTTTTTCAAATGATCCTTCTTATTTAGGATTTTTGAAGTATCTCTCTAGCTCTTTCCAGAGTCTAACCCTACTTGGAAAGACTAAGAAATGCTGAGTAGAACACATTGATCCTGGATTGCATGTTTTTGCCTTAAGGCATCAGACTTGGAGCCTGACTACTTGGGATCTAATTAAGTCTTGGCTCTGCCACTATCTGGCTGTATGGCTTTGGACAAGTCACAGTGGAAAATAAGGGAAAAAAAGTGCAGAGTTGGGTCATAGAACCTGGGTTCAAATCCCAGTTATGCTAATTATTACCTGTGTCACCTTGGGAGGGTGATTTATCTCTCCAGGTCTCAGTTTCCACAATTGTAAAATGACAATATTGGATTGGATGTCTTTTGAGATCCCTTTCATTTTTAAATCTATGACCTTTCTTCCATCTCTTTCCTCTGTTTTATCATTTGGAAAATAATTGACTAGTGTGCTCAATGGTCCCTTCCAGTGCTAACTTTCCATGCTTTTTGAAGTTCTGGTGAGTCACTTGCTGTCCTCATAAGCCATGCAATAATTAACCATGTTTCATGGGTCTAAAGGGAGAGAATGATCTCAGATGAATTTCCAGAGAACAGCTTTCCACATCACAAAGCTCTTCCAAAATGGCTACACACTAAAATGTAACAGTCATTCTCTGGGGGAAAGGATGAGCACGGAAAACAGAACCACATAATATTCCAATGACACTACAGCCTAGATGGGGGTGGCCTCTATTGGGTGGGGGGGATAGGTGACTCTTTGTTCTCCTAGGTTTCTACAAATCCATGCAAGTCAGAAGTGAGCATTCAATAGAAGAATATGATCTCAGGAATATTATAAATGGTCCCCAGGGAATATAAGTATTAGGAGTTGAGTGTTCTTTCATGTAGAAGTCACTTTTTAAGTGTAAAAGTTTAAGTTTCCCTACCTTATAAAATATTTTGACCAAAGGTATTCTGAAAGGCAGCATCTCAAGGAATCCCACCTTATCATGTTGGTCTGATAAATACAGGTGGGAGTGCATTTTAAAATCCTTTTGCATAGAATATTGAGATGCATCCTAGAGTTTAGGTTTTAATTTGTCTCATTGGAATTGGCAAGAGTGTTTTCCATTCACTGTAATGTAATATGATAGAAAGAGTCCTGAGTTTGAAGTCAGAAGATCTGGATTGAAATCCTTTCTCTTTACCATGTGAACTTGAGAAAATAATTTCAATTCTTTGAGTTTCAGTTTCTTCATTTGAGAAGGTTTGGAGAAGCTGGCCTCTAAGTAGGAGTATACTGGGGCCAATTTGTACTGGCTCATGACAGATGAGTCTTAAATTTCCAGTGTGAGTATTTATTCCTCAGAAATTGGCACATGCTACAAATTGAGGCTTGATTTATTGTTTTTGTTGATTGTATAGGCTTAAAAATGATGGAGATAATGTTAAAAATGCAAATTAAACTTAAGTATGTGTACTTTTTTTTTTGGAGGGTCAGTTGTTAAACATATATACCTGCATACTCTTCCCTCTGAGATTCTTTCCTTTTCTAAATCTATGGTCCTTTCCACTGTGTCACCCCCCCCCCCCCCATCAGTAAGAGATTCTGGAATGGTTTCTTTTACCTGAAAGGAATCCTCTCTAATTTCCTTAAATGAGGACTAATAATATTTTCCACTCCTTAGATTGGTACTAGGACTAGTGCTGAACTCACCATGCTTGAACTTAGAACCAGAATTTTTTAAAAGATATTTCACTTTATTTTTCCAATTATATGTTATGAAAGTTGTTCAACATTTATCCATTTGCTTATTTATGTTACACAATTTTCAACTACCCTCTTTTCCCATCCTCCACCCATTAGTGGCAAACAGTCTAGTAAAAATTATGCATGTTCATTTATGTTTAACATGTTTACATATTGATCAATTTGTGTATTAGGAATTAGGACTAAAGGTAAATAAAGAAAGTCATGGGATAGGAAGGAAAAACAAAAGTTTTAAAAAAGTAAATATAATATCCATTCAGATTTTGTGAGTTGATTTTTGTTTAATTTTGTTTTGTTTTTCCTCCAGATGTGGATGACATTGTCCATCACAGGTCTGCCAGGGTTGTTCTGTATCTCTGAACTGCCGAGAGGAGCTATATCCATCATAGTTGATCAAATCACAATGTTGTTGTTAATGTGTACAATGTTCTCTTGGTTGTTCTCCCTTCACTCAACATCAGTTTGTGGAATTCTTTCTATGCTTCTCTAAAGTCCATCCATTCAAGGTTTCTTATGAAACAAGTGTACTTCTTAATATTCATATACCATAACCTGAAGAAATAGAATAGGTAATTATTAAGTGTCTGAGGACAGATTTGAACTCAGGTACTCCTGACTCCAGGGCCAGTGCTCTATCGATTGTTCCACCTAGCGGCCCCTGGGAATTTTCCTTTTAAAACTAATTATTCTTACTAACTAGGTCCTAGTTAGGTCATCCATGATTGGGCTTAAAGGTATGGGGCATTTCTTTGGGATAGGATCAACACCATTTTCTACCCACCTACTTCTCTCCTACACACCAACTTCTGGATAGTTATCACTTTTTCTTAAAGCTATGGTAGACAAGACCCAGGTCCAAGTGAGGAAGGGTAAAGGCTAGGACATTCTACCAACTGGGAAGATTATTGGATTGTATAAATTCACTGTGATGTCACTAACCTAAGGTGAATGAACACACAACTGGATGGTTTTGTCCTTACAATTTATACTGAGAAGGGGTGACAAAGGAATGAGTTGTCAATAGGTCAGATATGGTCTCTGTAGTGACAGATAGACACTTAGACTTTCTTATTTAGGCCTAGTGTCTTCCTGCTTTGTGGAGAAGCCTGACTATAGAAAGAAAAGGACAAGAGCTCTTGTGTTGCATTAGTAGAAGGTATTTATGACAACAGTATAACCAGATGCTAAGAGGATGCCCCCTCCATAAAAAGCCTGTGGCAAGAGAGACTGGAGGTCATGTCTTACCTTACCTCATCCATCCTACCTGATCTAAGCTACCCTTGAATTTAGGGAAGAATTACTAGTCTAGGTCAGGGCTGGGTCAGTTGAGGTTATAAATGACCAAAGTCTTGCTTTCAAGATTTCCACTTAGTGGTAGCACTAAGATCCCTGTGTTTGTGTAGAGATAACATCTTAGTATAGAAATTTAAAGATTTGGGGGGTACAGTCAACTAATTCCATCTCCTTCTTGCAAGCTTATACCCTTTCTGTCATTTTCTTTTCCTTTTTCTTTTGTGTGTGTGTGTGTATTTCTGGGGCCATGGGGTTAAGTGACTTGCCCAGGGTCACACAGTTAATAAGTATCAAGTGTCTGAGTCTGGATTTGAACTCAGGTCCTCCTGATGCCAGGGCCGGTGTTCTAACCACTGCACCACCTAACTGTCTCTGTCACTTTCTTGCTATACCCAAAAGACAATGCTTTTATTTTTGACATCATTGAGAAGAATATGGGAAGAAAACAGAAAATCTTTTTCTTATTATTGCATAAAAATACATGTAAATCTGGTCACTATGACTTGAGAGGTATGTAATGGAGGAAGAGAATGTCCAGAAGGTTGGCCTAGTCTAATAGAGGCCTGGCATTGGAATTTGAAGACCTGGTTCTAGCACTGCTACTTACTAGCTGAGCAAACATTTATATATCACTTAATTTTTCTGAGAAATCATGGTTTTTATTTTTAAAGTTTATGGAAACTTCCATTTATTTATAGTTATTCATTCATTTATTAATTCATTCATTCATCATAACTGCCTCTTCTTATTATTCGCCTACTGAAACCCCACATCAATGATCCAGCATTTGCTGTTAGGAAGAAATAGTTACCTATGACCTAAGTGGCACAGGAGAAAAGAATGCCAGGCCTGGAATCAAGAAGTTATCTTCCTGAGTTCAAATCTGATCTCAGACATTTACTAGTTTTAATTTACTTAACCTTGCTTGTCTCAGTTTCCTCATCTGTAAAATGAACTGGAAAAGGAAATAGCAAACCAGTATCTTTGCCAAAAAAAGATCAAATGGAGTCAGTTGGACACAACTAAAGAATGATTGATGTTATAAGTAGTGCGGGGAAAATGATCAAAACCTTTCAAGTTGGTATATGAATAAAATGAGCATGGATTTGCTCAACGAATCCCAGAACACTAGACTGGAGGAATATTCTATGAAACCTGAGAGAGATGAGATGTTCTAAGAAGAAGATAAGCTCATAACAGCCCTTTCGAAGATTGATCTATGGAATTTAAGACCTCCAAGAAGTAGCACAAGTTAAAACATATAGAGATTTAAAAAAATTTTAGGTAAATTAATGAATGTCAGATCCATACCTATAAGGGAGAGTCAAAGATATTTAGAGAATATCCTAAATTTTTTGAGATTTATATCAAGAAGTATAACCAAGCCTTCCCATGTGGAATCCCTGGAGCCACTGCCAGGGTTGGATGACCCAGGGTCTGTCTCAGTAGCCCATATTTCAGAATATGTTTGAACACATAGACCCTTGAAGTTCAACTAGTTCATCAAAGTCCCAGCAGTTTAATTTCTCATGTGAGCCTGCGCCATATTAAAAGATGATTGGGAAATGTTTGAAAAAAATACAATACAACATAGATAGTATTAATGTGAGGTTTTCTAAATTAATATTTATCAGCCTGTAAATATCCATTTCTATTGGCATTCATACACTTCTCTAATCTGGTTTATTTGTTTTACTTTTAATATCTGTATTTTCTCATTTTCTTTTTTTTTTAAAAAAAAGGATCACTTTTTTGTATTTAAAATTGTTTTTAGCAATTTTCATTTTTTTTAGGTTTTTTTGCAAGGCAAATGGGGTTAAGTGGCTTGCCCAAGGCCACACAGCTAGGTAATTAGTAAATGTCTGAGACCGGATTTGAACCCAGGTACTCCTGACTCCAGGGCTGGTGCTTTATCTACTGCGCCACCTAGCCGCCTCAATTTTCATTTTTTTCTATCACTATTTACTATGCATCTACAATACTCCTGCAGCAAAATAGGAGCTCTTCTTTTTAATAGTGATGTACAGAAGAGCAAACCATATTGTATATTGGTCATATTTGAGAATATATAACTTGATTTGGCATCAGTAGTCATTCTGACCTCTTTTGCTTTTTATGTTATTTTAAAAAAAAATTTCAGCACTTAGCCCAGTATCTGGTATATACCAGGTATTTAATAAATGCTTGTTGCTTGATTGATTCAGCACCTATCCTTTGCAAAGTCCCATGACAGGACCTGGGAGATGTCCAGATAAGACAAAGCATCTCATTCTTTCCCAATTGAGAGCTTTAAGATTGACATTTTTATAGTTTTTTCCATTGGTAAATCCTAGAGATCTAAAGAATTTGTTTTAAATAGAACATTTATACTAGTCTTTTTGGATGAATTTTTTAAATTATGAATTAAATTGATTATTAATATTAATTTTTTCATTCAAGGAATTCCACTTTGAGAACAAATAGAGAGTAAATGAGTACAAATGGAGAGTAAAACACTGAGTTTGTAGAGTCTGGATGCCTTGGAGCAGACAAAGTTGGAGCCTTGACAAGGTTTAGTGAGACTTGAGAGGGAAAAGTTAGCAGCCCCAGTCAAGGCTTGGAAGTTCTGACGCTGAGCACTTCAATGGAAGGTTAGATGGATTAGTGGAGAGCGAGGGTGGGGAGGAAGTCAGAACACCAAATCTACAGGAACAGACAGAATAAATGACTCAAAATGAGCCATAAGGTGAGAATAGGAGGCCAAGAATAAGAACAGAGGAGTCAGAGAAGGAGTGTTAGAAACAAAGAGACCAGGGGTCAAAATAAGAGAACTGAAATGATCAACCATATATAAAATGAGACCAACTGTGTAGACAAGTCGTTGTGTAGAATGTCAGACCCTTAAGGACAGGGGCTGCTTCATTTATGTCTTTTTATGAATCATATTGCTTTGCACAAAGTAAGCACTTTAATAATTTGATTTGAATTGATGAAAAGCATTGATTTGTAGTTATTTTTGTACAGAACACAAAGACCCAGAAGTGGTGTCAAACCTGGTTTGTCACATTGACCCATCATTTAGGAAACCAAGATCCTGACTCCCCAAAATAAGACTTTCTTGGCAAGATCAAAATTTAGAGACTGATACTTTAGGATCTTGCATTTGTTTTCTGCTGGAACAAAATCATAATACCTATATATTTTCCATGAAAAAGCATTTTCTCTGAGAATGTCCTTCTTTCTAAGCTCCTCTCTGTTGCTTACTAAGGCAAACTCAGGAGGAACTGTCAGTTTCTCATGTTTACCAAAAAAACAAAACAAAACAACAAAACCAGACTCAGGCTTTTAAAACTTAACTCATGGGATTATAGGGTGTATGCTACATGAGGCAGTGGGGTGGCATGACTTAACAATAACTTGGGGATCTAGAGATTGTGAGTTTTGTAGTTCCATGAAACCTTAAGAAAATCACTTTTACATTTTGGTTCCTTCATTTGTAAAGAGACTAGGACAACCAAAAATGCCCAATATTGAACTTGGTGAACATGTGACTTGAAGGACCAATTCTGAATCTAACCCTTTCTTGAACTTTTGGATAACTGACAAGATTGGACTCATTCAGGGTGGTTGAAATGATTCAGGTGCTGAGATTCATGGAGAAGGTGGGGTTTGGATTTAAAATTTGATAATGGAAGTTAAGGGAAAAAGGAATGAGAATCCTGAATGATATAAAAAAGTGCTAAGTCATCTAAACATCTTAGCTTTGGGAATTTGATGGATTACAGGTTAAGATGTTGGGAAAAACACACTGTAGACTGGAGGAGTGCCATAGGGAGGGCGTGGAAGAAATTATGTATTTACATGAAGATTTGTGAATAAAAAGATGTTCAAACTGACAATGGTGGGGACAAGTTAAAAAACAAATAAACATTCTTCATATATTTGCTACACTGAATGCCACAGAGAATAACAGGTTTAGCATAGGAAGAAGAATTTTGTTGCAATTATCTGGTAATTTCCAAAGATTATATTTATGAAGAAAGAAGGTAATAATACCAAGGACCTTGAGCAAATCCTTTTGGAGGTAGTCAAGGAAATAGAATACTGAACTTGAAAGTCATGAAGATCTGGGTTTAAGTCCAGTCTTATTTTTTTTTTTTTTGTTCTTCATTCTCAAAGAAGACTGAAATAGCCAAGACAAGCACATGATTTGGAGCTGAGTGAGGGGTGTTGTGCTGAGCCACTAGCCTCACTTTCTCCTCCAGAGCCATCTGGGTTCAGTGGCCAGATATAAAACAGGACCACTGGAGATGGTCCTGGATGTGAGGCAATGAGGGTTAAATGACCTGCCTAAGTTCATGCAGCAAATAAGGGTTGAGTGTGTTAGATCAAATTTGAACTCAGTTCCTCCTGACTCCAGGTTTAGAGATCTATCCAATGCACCATCTAGCTGCCCATTGGCACCAGGTAAACAATAAATCAATGTTGGTTTTATTTCTATAATATCTATTCACAAATAAATGATACAAGCAATAAAAAAGTGATTTAGAGATCTATCACAATTACTTAACATGGTACCCTGTACATTCTAAATGCTTCACAAGTTTCTCTTGGAACAAAATGAAATAAATTGAATTTCATAGTATAATTGAAACTTTGTGTTATATGATTTATGCCTGAAACATTACAGTAAGGTTGTATTTTATTCAACAAGAGCATAATAGATGAAATCTGTGGTGGATTATTTTGGCATATTATGGACACATACTCCCTGAGGAGACCCTTAAACCAGAGTGTGAAACAATGTCAGGAAGCATTTGATTGAGGATCATTTTGAGTAAGGATAGAAAAAAGTCATATTGTAGTGGGAGTATGTTGCAGACCACACAACCAGAAGGAAGAACTAGATGATGAATTCTGGAAATAATTTACAAGTCAGTTATATAAACATGATACAGTAATAACAGGGGAAGTCCAGAACTTGGACATCATTAGAGTTCATCCTCCAAAATGCAGAGTGACTAAGAAATTCCTAACTTGATTTGGTAATAATTGTGTTCTTCAAAAAGCAGAAAAATTAGATACTGGAATGACTTTCCTAAAACTTATTCTAGGGGCAACTAGGTGATGCATTGGATAGAGCACTGGCCCTGGAGTCAGGAGAACCTGACTCAAATCTGACTTCAGACACTTAATTACCTAGCTGTGTGATCTTGGGCAAGTCACCTAATTCATTGCCTTGCAAAAACTAAACAAAGCAAAATAAAAACCTATTCTAAACAACGAGGGCCTAGATTCTAAAGTATAAAAGTAGGAGATTCTTGTGAAAAAATGCCAAATCATTTAAAAAGTTTCAAGAGACTACAAAGGGGAAAGTCTGATATAGCCTAATCCATACCCTAGATGTTAGATCAGGATTCAGAGGAAGGATAAGTAAGATTCCAAAACCAAAAATCCTACAGTAGTGTTGGCTTACAGGGATAGGAGACTCTTTTTTTTTTTTTGCAAGGCAAATGGGGTTAAGTGGTTTGCCCAAGACCACACAGCTAGGTAATTATTAAGTGTCTGAGACCGGCTTTGAACCCAGGTACTCCTGACTCCAGGGCTGGTGCTTTATCCACTGTGCCACCTAGCCACCTCGATGGGAGACTCTTAACGGCAAAGATCAGAGGAGATAATTTTTTGTTATTTGTTCCAGTCATGTCCAATTCTTTATGAGCCCTTTTGGAGTATTTTTTTGGGGTAAAGTTGGCCATTTCCTTCTCCATCTTATTTTATAAATGAGGAAATTGAGGCCAATAGGCTGTGCCCAGGGTCACACAGCTAATAAGTGTCTGAGGTCAGATTTGAACTCAGATCTACTTACTGTGCTACCACCTCAAACATCTCTTCATTTCCCACATAGTTACTCTCATTTTGTATTTCTTTATCTTCTCCAACTTGCCCCATCCCAGTATTCTCAACATTGAGAAATCTCAACATCTCCAATTGACTTTGTTAGTCATGTCTCATTGGAACCACATACTTCTCCATTTAAGGAGGGAAACAGGATTGACCTCTCCTCAGAGCCAGCGTCATTTCCTACCCAGTTGTACTCATTTTGGATTTCTTTGGCTTTTCCACTATGCCCCTGTACTGCTGCATACCTTCACACCCCTACCCGCCCCCCCTTAACCTTCTTTTGTGTTTTTGTCTTTTCTTGAGGACAGGAACTGTCTTTTTCCTATTTGTATCTCCAGTGCTTAGCACAATTTCTGGCTTATATTAGACATTCAATATATGACTATTGGACTTTTCACCAGCTGCCTCTAAGAGTAGAATATGAAGTAGGAGTATTGGTGTTGTTGTTCCTCTTAGGAGAGATTGCCCTTAGATTCCCCAGCTCTGAAAGCTTCTGGGGGTTTGAATCACTTTTACATCTGGGGAGTTTCCTGATGTGGCTGAAGGATTTGAAAGGAAAGACCTTGTTCTCCTTCAGCTTAGACTTCTTGGTACCAAGTTTCTGATGCCTCAGCCAGGGAGATGGTACGGCTTGGTTAAGAGAGAACCTCTCTGACTTATAAACTGCTTTGAGAGTTCTACCCTGAGGGACTGATAGGATCACAAGAATTAGAGATGGAAGAAAGCTTTAGGGTCAAAGGCCTCATTTTATAGATGAGAAAGCAGAAGGCTGGTGACTTGGCCAAGATCACATAACTAATGTAGAGCAGAACTGGTATTCCAAAGCTGATCCTATGCTTTCCTGGCCTGCTCTTTCACTTTACCATGCCACTTTTGTGGGGGGGATAAGATGGAGAATGATAATACCTCAAATCTATGGTTCAAAGGTTGTTGTGGAACTAGAGATAATATGTATAAGACTTTGTACACACACACACATATCTATATATAATATATGTATTTAAATCTATGTAAATTTTATATTTAATTAAAATTTTTATTTTATAAGGCATTTTCCTTATAACAGTCCTACAAGGAAAGTAGTAAGAAAGGTCAGAGAGATTAAGGGACAGAAGTCTATGGTGATAGGGATAGTTAGTGGTTGAGCTGTGATTCAAACACAAATCTTTTGACTTTATGACCACTGCTCTTTTCATTATATTGGCAATTCTGCTGTTCTGGAAAGTAATGCTTTCATTTCTTGAGAGTTGGCATGCCAAATATTTTTGTTGTTATTCAGTTGTTTCAGTCATGTCTGATTCTTTGTGAGTTTTCTTGGCAAAGATACTGGAGTGATTTGCCATTTCCTTCTCCATGTCATTTTACAGATGAGGAAACTAAGGCAAACAGGATGAAATGACTTACCCAGGGTCACACAGTTAGTGAGTCTTGAGGCCAGATTTGAACTCAAGAAGTTGTCTTCCTGATTCCAGGTCCAGTGCTCTATCCATTGTGCCACTTGGCTGTCCCACAAATGTTTACAGCCTTCAAGTTTTTGACTCTACTAAATGAAAACATTTATTCTCAAAAAGGTCAGGGTTTTGTTTTTTTAGCAAAACGCAAACTCAATAGGTGACAACAAGTGTAATGTAACTGCAAAAAAAATTGATTTGCTGCATTAAGAGTGGCAAAGCATTCTGGAATAGACTGGTGATAGTCCCATGGTATTCTGTTCTCATCAGACCTCCTCTGGAGTACTGTGTTCAATTTTAAATATCAAAATTAAAGAAGAAAGTTGATAACAGGAGAGAGGAGTCCAGAGAAGGGCCACCATTGATTGGTCTGTTGATTAATTGATTGGCCTTGAGTCCAATCAATTAATTATTTAATTATCAAGTAGTTATTGAGCTCTTACACTGTGCCAAGCCTTATATGAAGACCAGCAGTTGAAAGAACTGGGCACATTTAACAAGGAGAGAAGATTAAGTGGAAACATGACTATTGCCTTCAGGTGTCTTAGAGGCTCTCATGTAGAATGGGATCCAATATGATTTCAAAGACCTGATCTAGGAGCAAAGGATGGAAGTTGAAAAGAAGGAAATTTAGTCTTGATGAGAAATTAGTCAGAGGAGGAAAAAAGACTTCTTGCAGTTAGAGCTGTCTAAAAGTTGAAACGATCTTTCTTAAGATGTGGAAAGGTTCCCTTTCATCAGATGTACTTAAGGAAAAACTGTATGATCACTTTTTTGGAGGTATAATAATAGGCATTCTTTTGGTGTTTGGGTTGGTCTAAAATGGCTTATGAGATCCTTTCCAACTCTCAAATTCTGTTATTCAGGGATTCTGTGAAGTTATTATTCCAAAGAATTTTTTAAATTCTAGGTTTGGGATTTGAATACTTTTGATTTGTGACAGAAGAATCAGGCAGCTGCTCTAACTTAGCTCCCTAAGGAGTCAAGAATTCTAGATTGCTATGGAAGGGCCAGGTCCTCTACCTGACTACTATTGCCAGTGGCCATAGTCATTGTCAACTGCTCTTCTGTTCTTATGAAATAGAGCAGGAAGGAAGAAGTAGATAAGAAAAGTTAGAAGAATGAGAGCTAAAATACTTTTATCCTAATCCCCACCCCCCCCACCCCCCCAACCTCAACCTGTAATTTATCTGCCCTGGTGAGGACAAAACACTTTCTGGTTTATGTGAAAAATGTTTCCCAGAGAAAGCATTCTGCCTGCAGCTATGAAATGGATTGATGTTCTTAGAGTCCCAGTGGAGCATCTGCTGACAGTCATGGGTTCTGTTCCAAATCAGATTTTTTAAATGTGTGTGGGAGTGTATGGGATAAAGGGGAAGAGGGAGGAGGTAGTGGTAGTGGTGGTCTAGAATAGATCTTTTAGAGCCAGTCTGAAAATGGCTTCATGGAGTGTAAGTCTTGAATTGGGTTTAGAAAGAGGGGAAGGATGTGGTTTGGCAGAAGAGAATGGGGAGACCATTCCAGGAGTCATGTGTGGTGACTTAAGGGGTAAAAAAAGGAAGTTATATGAAGGGACAGTATGTACATTTTTTCATAGTTTTAATGGTCAATGTTAAAATGCTTGTAATGGCTGGAGAGAAAGCTGTGGCATATTCAATAGAAGAGACTAGGTAAAAGTGATCCTGGGCAAATTACTTAATCTCCTATTTGGCCCCACACTAATCTTTTAAGGCTGGAAATTGCATAACAGTTGTCAATATGCATTATGAGGAAGGTATTTCCTCAAATGGATTTCCCTATACCAATGCAATCACAGTTTCAGAGCTAATCACTTCCCCTAAAAAAACTTCAAAGGAAAAAAGATAGTTATAAGGTGAAGGAAGCAAAGGTATCTCATGTTTAGAAGTTTTGAACATGAAAAAGACAGTCTTGAGACATATTGAGTTCTGAGGAGGAGAACAAGATAGTTGAATCATTGCTTGAGAAAAGTCATTCTTGTGGGTAGGATAGATTAGAAAAGGGAGGCTGGTGGAAAAGAATCTGTAACAGGAGACCTGGCAAATGATAACTAAGGCTTACTGAGTATTCGGGCCAAGAGAAAAAAAGGAACTCAGGATATGTGGCATAGCTTGGCAATAGTCTACTGAGTATTATATCCCTTTTATGGAGTAGTCTGGTGGATGGGATAGATTGGCATTAAAAAAGCATGATAGTTACTCCTAGCTTTATCATTACCTTCCTGATAAGACTTTTACAAATGATGAAACTGAGAAGGGGGGGGAAGAAGTAAAGTTATCTAAGATCAAGAAAAATCTGTTTTCTATTTTGGTTTGAGTATTGGGTTCCTCTCACCTGGAGCATAGATTGTGTGAAGGCCCATGGGGCAGAAGTGGGAGGTAGAGTTGACACGTGTCAGGGCAACAGAAGTAGAGGAGGTATAAGTAATATAACGAAATGAATGTTTTTTGATCAATTAACTGATTGTGCATTACTCCTACATGGACCAAGAATTTTGGGACAGGGAAAAAATCTTGGACCACCCAATCAGTCACACTTATTCCTTTTTAAAATATATTTTTAAAAAAATTGATTGATTAATAGAGATAGCTTGTATGGTAGCAAACCCTGTAGTCACATGAGCAGGATTATTCAAGTCTATCTCTGATATTTACTGCCTGAATATCCTTCAGCCAAGATGTACTCAGAGGGCCCCATATAACTCTAGATCTCCAACAATCTCATGGTAAAATCCCCTACTAGGAGATCATAATACATGATAACCCTAAGCAAGTCCAACTAAAAGAATGACTGAGACTGATAGTAAATGAAACTTACACCTATTAATAATTTGTTATTTATTGAAAGAAAAGAGTATTATGTATTTTAACTTGAGTTAACTACCATTTAAAGTTGTCTTCATTCATACAGTAGTCATTATATGCCATCCAGGTGTTAATTTATAGATACATAAATATACATATACACAAGATGATGTTTAAGTTTTAATAGATTAAACTTGCTCTAATGTGATGCTGAGCACAATTCTCTCATTTCTTTAAATTCTTCATATTTATCCTTTCTTACAGCACAATAAAATGCTAGCTATGCACCATAATGTGTTTTGTTCATTTCTCAATCATTGGGTACTTTTTCCAATATTATGCCGATACAGATTATGCAGCAAATAATATTTTTGTACAAGTAATTTTTTTTTCACATCACCAAAATTCTTTTGCAGTATAATATCAATAGAAGATTCCTTGGGTGAGAGGTAGGAACAGTTTTGTAACTTTTCTTGAGTAATTCCCAATCCCAAATTTCTGAACCAAGTTATGGTAGTAGTCATAGTTACCTTAGTTATGTCTGGATGTCTCTTTTCCGATAGCCCCACCAACATTTAACTTTTCCACCTTCTACCATCTTTGCCAGGGTTGACCTGAAAGGCACTGTGGCCTGGCCTGAGGCCTGAAAGACTTGTCTTGACTCTTTCATTCATTAACCATTATGACAGGGCACTTATCCTGTCTGGTCTTCAATTTTGTTATCTGCAAAATAAAAAGATTATGCTATATGTTGTGGAAGCTCCCTCCCACAATTCTCAAATTTTAAGGTTCCATTGGTTTTTTTTTTTTAAAGAAAAGAAACAGAAAGTTTTAATGACAGCCAAAGCAAAAAACAGTTGAGTAAATTAGTACATTTTCAGTTTAACTTAAAGTTTTAGATAAAAGGATTCTGTGAGGCCTACACAGGAAAAGAGAATGCTTTTCTCTTTTCTGTAGGCCTTACATGGTAGTAAAACAGTGTGTTTGTAAGAGGAAACCTTATGTCTCTGAAAAGGACTATGCTGCCTTTTGGTTTTGCAAATGAAGAGAATTAAATAAGGAGATCTTGAATTGAGGGTCAGACAGCTGGAAAAGGAATCTGAACAGAAATATTCTAATCAAAATAGTTTTGCTCCTGAGGCTGTTAAATCTTCTTACATCAATTTACTGAATCAAAAAGAAACTTCCTCTTAGTGGAAACTCAATTCCTGCCAGATGGAGAAGAATGGAATGGAACCTGGGAAAAATATCATAACCAAATGACATGGCAACCTTGGGGTGAAAAGCCCCATCCAGAAAGGGCCCCACATAAGTAAGTGGGAATGAGCTTTCCATGGGAAATGGATACTGTAAGAAGCAAAGATCAGGGAGAGCTCTTGGTATATGACTACATCGGGACTGTGGTAAGGAAAACATAAATCCTGTTCTATAGGGAGTGTGAAGGTCCACAGGCTAAAGTTCTTGGGGAGTGGGGAGGGAGGAAGAATCCCTTGATAAAGTGGAAGTTTGCATTTGGTAGTCAGGTAATAGATTATGCTCCATTTGAGATGACTGGAGGTAGGGAGGGCCGGGTTTTATTGCAACAGAGAGCAATGAATTCATTCAAATAGTCTTGCTTGTAATAGGCAATGGTAATATTGACTATAGAACATTGGGCAAGTATGGAGAATTCCTCATTAATATTCTAATCAACATACCAAATGTTCATTGAAACAACATGATTGTAAACTTTTTGAGATCAAGGATGATATTTCTCAGTTCTTTGCATCCTCTCTGGTACTTCTAATGGTGTTGGGTCACAGTCGGTGCTCCATAAATATTTGTTGAATGAGTTGAATACTCACAGTGTGCATAGTACCCAGCTAGTTGCTTCAACAACTAATTTATCAAATAAGGTACATTCTCATGTCCATGCTTAGATAGTTATGTTGACATGGTTGTGCTTAGTATCTGTCACTTTATTAAGAAACTGAACAAATTCATTGGCATAATTAAGTAGTTATAAGAAAGTGGTGTATGAGAGAAAATAATGCTAGGGCAATATATTTATTTCTATGTGAACAATACTATAAATATGATAAATGAGCGACTGAATGATGCTATAGAGGTTTTTTTTTTTATGACATTACACACAGGAACGAGGGGACAAAAAGTTGCTAATTCTTCCCTCTAGTCTTGCTAACTATAGAAGTTTGGGTTGTGATTTACATGCCTCATGGGAGAAAAAAGAAACTAAAAAAATTCTCTAGAAAAATAAGGCACTCAAATTAGCATTTCTATGCACAAAGAGTTCAAGAGACAGCAAATGACTAACCAGCTGGTTGAGGCTTTGGTGTTTAAACTGGGCTGTGTGATAACAAAGAAGAAAAGTTATCCCCTAGGGGAATGAGAAAAACAATAATAATATAATGGTGGCATTTCAGCATCAGAGACCAATAGAGGATGTGCAGAGAACACCCCAGCCAGGAAGAACTCTCACTTGGCCAAAAGTAGAGAGAACAATCCAGAAGTGCAGCCCAGAAATCTAGTATAGGAATATCAAGTTCAATGACATTACCAGATGAGCCAGATAACAACAGCAGCTCTGTGGGAAAACAGTCAGTAGTAGTATTGGAGGTAGAAAATGGTTGAGATGGGATGATATTTTGGCAGTGTGAATCACTCTAGCACTGCATGTTCTTTATGTATGAGTCCTTTTCTATTTATGGTACCCAGGCTATGTAGATTTTTCAGGCAGGTGCCATTTATGTTGAACACATATGCTTTCTTCAATGTAAGTTTTCTCTCCCATTTGTGTTGTAGCAACGTGTGTGTGTGTGTGTGTGTGTGATTTTTCTTGCAACATTTTCCTATGCTGCTTAATTGAATATCTTTTGCTTTGAATTAGGGTGTCTTAGGGGCAGCTAGGTGGCGTAGTGAATAAAATACCGGCCCTGGAGTCAAGAGTTCAAATCCAGTCTCAGACACTTACTAATTACCTAGCTGTGTGGCCTTGGGCAAGCCACTTAACCCCGTTTGCCTTACAAAAAAAAAACCTAAAAAAAAAGAATTAGTGTGTTTTTTTTGACCTAAGAAAAAGGAATATTAATCAAAGCTTGTACATTAAGTTTTTGAATGAAGACCAACTCAAAGTGTGCCATGAAATTGGGGTAGCTTTCAGTAGGGCCCATGTGCAAAAAGCCTTCTAGCGATAGTTAGATACAGGAGATTTTTAAAAAAAAAAATAAATTTATTTATTTATTTTTCCAACTATATGCAAAGATAGTTTTCAACATTCACTTTTTTGTAATATTTTGAGTTCCACATTTTCTTCCTCCCTCCCTTCCCTCCCGCTTCCCCTTGATAGTGGATAATCGAATTATATAGGTTATAAATATATAACTTTGTTAAACATATTTCCATATTATTCATATTCTATGCGAGTTTTTAACCAGGGGTCTATGAGCTTATTTTTAAAAAATATTTTAATTTCTGTAATTGAATTGTTTCCTTTGTAATTCTATATATTTCATTTAATATATTTAAAAACATTATTCTGAGAAGACATCCATAGGTCTTACCAGATGATAGAGAGGTTCATAACATAACTCTTTTTTAAAGAGTTAATTTAATTTTTTAAAAATTTCCTTTATTATTTAATTTATTCACAAGAACTCTTACGATAGAATGTATTAGGAATATTATTTGCAATGATGTGGGTTGATACAATGTCATATGTATGTCATATGTGTTATATAATATACAATAAGTTTTATAATATTGATATAATGTTATATATGTGTATTATATGTTATATATAATAGGTATAATAATATTTATTATAACATTGGGACAATGTTCTATGTGTGTTATATGATTATTATAGAATTAAGGTTGAGTAGAACAAAGAAACTTAAAAGTCATCTTCATTAAACCCTTTTGTTTGACAAATGGGTCAACTGTGGACCAATGAACTGAAGTGTCTTCACACTATTTGCAAAATGACAGAGCCAGAATTTAAACTTAAATTCACTGACTCCTGATTCAATATGCATTCCTCTGTACCATCTTCTCTTCTTGACTGTATATCAAAGGATCCTAACTAGTTAGTGGGAAGGACATTTTTTTTTTAATCTCCATAAAATTCTGAGATTGAAGAAAGAAGGAAATATCACCTGCTCACAAAAGGCTTACATTATAATAGTAGAGATAATAAAAAATATATGTAGGACAAAGAAGTGAATAATTAAAAATATATACAAAGTAGTTAAATACAAGATTGGGAGGGAATTCAGTAAAAACTTTACTTAGAAGATGGTGCTTGAACTGTATCTAAAAGAAAGAAAGAGCGACTCTGAGACAGAGGTAAGAGAGGAATGTATTGCAGCCATTGAAATAGGGCCATTTCAAGGGAATTGAAATGGAAGTTGGAGGGAGGAACAGAGAAAATCAATTTGAGTGAAATGGAGAATGTGAAAAGGGAGGTAATGTCTTTAAAGGCTAAAGCAAAAAGTTTGTAATTTTTTCCTAGAGGCAATAGGGAGCTATCGAAGTTAGTTAAGGAAGGGAGTTATATGATCAGATCTATGCTTAAGGAAAACTTTAGCAGCAGTATGTTGGATAGACTAGAGAGATTTGAGGCAGGGATAGCAATTCGGAAGTTATTGCTATGTTCTAAGTGAGAGGTGATGAACTCTAGATTTATAGTGGTGCTCAGTTGTTTCAGTTACGAGTCCATTTTGGGGTTTTCTTGGCAGACATACTGGAATGATTTGTCATTTCCTTCTCCAGCTCATTTTACAGATGATGAACCAAGGCAAACAGGGTTAAATGACCAGGATCACAGAGCTAATGAGTACTTGAGATGATTTGAACTCATGAAGATGAGTCTTCTTGATTCTTGATTCACTGCACCACCAAAAATGGATCCATTTTGAGAGTGGTGGGAAGGGAGAAAAGGCAAAATCTGGCAACTGATTGGATCTCTGTTGAGGAAGAGTGAGGAATTCAAGGTAATGCCAAGATCACAAACTTAGAAGTCCTGGCTTTATATCCTAACTTTGACAACAAGCTATAAGCCAGGTATCTATACAAATATAAATCACTTTATGAATCTAAATTTGATCATCTGAAAAATGGGACTAATACTATTTGGATTGCCTATCTCATAAGGTTGCTATGAGGAAAACATTTGTAAACTAAAACATGATACAAATGTGTGAACTACTATTATTATGAACAATGAAGTTATTATACTGGTGACATTTGTGAGTTTGAGTCTTCCCAATAAGGTTGTCTCTAGCATGGAAGTGCACACGATAATGGCAGATACAGCTGTCCCTTATCAACCAGATTCCAGACTTTTCAATTAGTTAGTCAGTCTCAGTGGATTATGTACAAGCAAGTATTTTTATTAAAATATTAAAGGGAAAAAATCTACTCTTGTATTACTACTTCCATTATTTAGTTCTAGTGCCTCTTTTTTTTGTAAAGGGGGAAAACTAAAACCTTTCATGCTTTTATTTTATTTAATTTTTTTTGCTAAATAATTGCCACCAGTGACTCTTAAACTTCAGGAAAAGGATAAAATGGCTGTTAGAATAATGTGTTTTAGATTTCCTTTCTTGTGACCTGAGTTAATTTTTTTTTGAAAAATGAAACTAGAAAAAAAATCATGTTATTAGCTACAAAAAAAAATTAGTCATCCTGTATTTTAGGGTATGCACCACAGGCTACAATTTGCTAAAAAAAATGAGCAGCATCTAGAAAACAGCAAAGTATCATTGAATGATATTGATACAGATGATGACTGATGAAGACCATGACATCAGGGAGGTGATGCTATGACATGCAAGTTGAATTGGATTTGAGTGAGAGAGGCACTGTGTATTAAATCACCAACCTCACTTTCTCCTCTGGAGTCACCTGGGTCCACTGGCCAGATATGAATCAGGATGACTGGAGATTACCCTAGAAGTGAGGCAATTAGGGTTAAGTGACTAGCCCAAGTTCACATAGCTAGTAAGTGTCAAATGTCTGAGATCAGATTTGAATTCAGGTTGTCCTGACTCCAGGACTGATGTTCTAACCACTGTATCACCAAGCTGCCCTTACTGATATAAATAGAAAAGGGGGGGAAGGAAAAATTGATACAGATAGAAAAGAGAAAATTTTGTTCTTGACAGCAGTAGTCTAAAAACCTCACTTGGTGTTTACAATGCTTAGAATAAATGTCTCACTGTCTCACAAGTTCATATGGAGCCAAGGGGAAGAATGTTCAAGTTTAAAAAGTCCATGGGGCAGAGCAGTCACCCACAGCTCCTTGTTACTTCCTTTTCCCCTTTGTGGAGTTTTTAATGAAGTTTCCCTTTGGCATAGTATCCCTTTCCCCTGGGTTCCTTGAAGACTCCTGAAGCCCCTTTTTCTCAATGTGTTTAATTTGTCCTCAATTCCCATTGTAGACACTGCCATCAACTACTAATGTCTGGGGACACTGCTACAATAACCAGGGAAGTAAAAAAGTCTTCTGACCTTTTGAATTTCACAAGGTCATCCTCTGCTTAAGAGGGCGGAGGAAAGGAGATATTTGCTCTCTTGTGCTCCCTTTCCCCTCTCTGAAGATTCTGTGGACACAATTGATTTCCCTTTGGAGTCCTGGTTGGAATTGCTTCCTCTCTTAGTCTACTCAAAATGTCAGATTCTAAATTGCCCTCCTCATTAATCCAAGACCCACAAGGGCATGATGGAATCTTTGCAATCAATAGCAAATACCTCTTGTGTAACATCATTTCACTTCATCCAGGGACCTTTATTATTTTCAAATTGATTTTAAGAATTTATGTTTTTGATTGACTGATTCATTAGGGGTAGTCTTACCTGATAAAAGTATTAGGGTTACATCATCTTGTTAATAATTTTTTTCCACTTTGTTTTTAATGCTCTGTCTGGTTTCAACTCCACAGAACAAGAGACCCCTTCCAGGATAAACTCATCACTTTTAAATTTACTACCCTGGGCAATGCCTACATTAAGGACTCGTAGGGCTTGGAATATAATATTCTGGAAGGCAAAAGAGCTTGAATTACAACTGAAAATCAACTACCCAGCAAAACTGAACATCTTCTTTCAGGGGAAAAGATGGACTTTCAATGAAACAGGAGACTTTCAAACTTTCCTATTGAAACAACCAGAGCTGAACAGAAAGTTTGATCTCCAAGTACAGGACTCAGGTGAAGTATAGAGGGGTGGATGAGAAGTACTAATTATGAGGAACTTAATGATGTTGAACTGTATGTATTCCTGCATGAGAAGATACTGATAACACATATGAATTTTCTCATTTATAAGAGCAGTTAGAAGGAGCATATGTAGACAAGGCACAGGAGGGAACTGAATATAATGGTATAATATAGTAAAAAGACAGAAAAAAACAGAATCAGTGTGTGATAAAGGAAAGTACTGGGAGGAAGGGAAAGGAGAGGAAGAAGGGGGCTAAGATATTTCATATAACAGAGTCAGGAAAAACTTTTTGCAATGGAATTGAACAGGGGAATGTGAGGGGGAATGAGTAAGCCTTCATTCTCATCAGAAATAGCTCAGAGAGGAAATAATATACACACTTAATAGGGTATAGAAATCTATCTTACCCTAGGAAAAAAATGAGAGGAAAGGGATGGGATAAGGAGGGAATGGGGGGAGGGAAGGGGGGAGTAGGTGATAAAAGAGAGGGAAAATTGTGGGATTGGGTACTCAGATACACACACACTTCTGAAAAGGGACAGGGTGAAAGGAGAGAGAGAGAGAGAGAGAGAGAGAGAGAGAGAGAGAGAGAGAGAGAGAGAATAGAATAAATGAGAGAGGGGAGGAATAGAATGGAGGGAAATACAGCTAGTAATAGTGACTGTGAGAAAAATATTGAAGCAACTTCTGTGGTGGACTTATAAAGAATGCACCTCATCCCAGAGACAGAGTCATTGAAATCTGAACACAGACTGAAGTACACTTTTTTTTTCATTCTCTCTCTATTCTTGAGGTTTCGCTATCTTTTGGGGGGGGGTTATGCTTATTCTAACATCAAGATTATTGTAATAATAAAGAAGTACTAGCCCTTAAAAAATAAATAAATTTACCAGCATGTTGTTAAATTCAAGCCTTACACCACCTCCCTCAGCCTCCTTTCCCCTCTGATTAGAGGGCTAGAGGATCAAACTCCTCCCAATGCCTTCCTTTATAGAAGGTAGAATCTAGATTCAGCTTACTACATTTTGTTCCTGCTGCTCTGCCTGGTTTAATTCAGTGGAATAAGTTGCTCCCATGCCAGGTACTCCCAGGTTTCCCTACCCCCTTTTTCTGCCTCCTTTTATGTTTTTTCTTCCTGCCCCATTCCCCATTAGATTGGGCAGTTAAGTGGTGAAGTGGATAGAGATTGGGGGGACTCATCTTTCTGAGTTCAAATCTAGCTTCAGACATTTATTGTGTGACCTGTTTAGTTTTCTCATTTGCAAAATGAATTGGAGAAGGAAATGGCAAACCACTCTAGTATCTTTGCCATGACTGCCACAACAACAAAATTAAATGTAACCTCTCTGAGGGCAGAGGCTGTTTCTTTTTATTTCTCGTATCCATAGAGTTTAGCACACAGTAGGAAATTAATAAATGCTTGTTGGATTTGGATTGGATTTAAATGGGATAGAGCAATTGATTCAATCAACCTCCTCCCCTTCTATGATGATTCCAAGAAACAGAGGTGGGGTAAATGGAGTGTATTCTAGGCATTATGGACAGCTTGTGCTGGGGCACAGAGACAGAGGGAGAAATGCTGAGATTGGAGAACAACAAGCTGTCCAGCTTGGCTCTGATAGAGAGTACGTGACAGAGAGCAATGTAAAATAAGTCTCCAAAGGTAGGCAGGAGCCAGACTGTGAGAAGCTTTCCATGCCAAGTTGAGGAGTTCATATTTCATCCTGGAGGCAATTTGGATTTAGAAGAATGTCAAATGAAGGACTTGCATTGGATGACCTTTAAGTTCCCTTCCATTCTAAATGCACAAATCTGGACTTGAGTTTGAGTTGTGGTTCTACTACTTCATAGATGCATGACCTTGAAGAAGTTTTATCACTTTAATTCTCAGTTTCCTAATTCAGAAAATGGATAACAATTGATCTGACATATGAGATTGTGTCATCTGAAAAATTTAAACTACCAATCTTCCCTTTAATGACCAGTTAAATCCCAAATTGGGAGAACTGGCTACTTGGTCAGTGAGTGAGAAGAGTGGGGTGAAATGTATCCCAGAAAGTAGTATAAAATTGAATCCTGATATGACATTAGCTGAAAAGGCACCTTTCCATGTTCTTAGTCCATCTTTCTTAGATCCCCAAACCTATATACCAATTATGGGCATTATATATGGCATTTCTAACTCTGCCTTCTTGAAGGCCCCTTTGGGAAGCTTTGCTTTGCTAAATATTGGCAGGAAATAGTTGATGTGATGAAAGAGCAAATACATTCCAATTCCCAGTGGAATGACCGAGCCCACTAATTATAGGAACGGTGAATGGCTGGAAGGTAGGAAAATCCCATTTCATTCACTTCATAATGGTTACATTTATAGTTCATTTCATAAGGGACATGAGAGAGAGGTTGTGTCCATAGGATGCCAAAAAACATTCACATGTTGCAAGCATCCCACTATTTGGCATTGTGCAGATATACTTATCTTGGGAAATACTGCAGTGTTTTGATGTTGTATAAATCCAGCCACAGAGAGGGTAAGTGAGTTTTCCCTGGGTCACACAGCAATAAAGATAACATTGAATAAAACCCAGACATGGCAACTATACAACTTGTACTTCTTACTGCAAGATCATAGAAACAGAGACAATATTACTTTTCCCTTTGTGGCAACTGTGGCCATGTATTAGATTGATGCACAGTAATAGATCCTTGCTATATTTTTGTGTGTATGTGTGTGTGTGCTGTAAGGAGGAAATGGTGCTTTATTGAAATGACTGGAAGAACTTCAAACCTGCATTTCTCTTTGGAGGCCATATGGTTTCAGCATTGGGGAATGACTGAAACAAAAGTAGACCTGCTTTCTCTATTGACCAGGCCAAACTCTTAACTCTGACATTCTTTCTGGTTTCTCCTGACACCAGCCAGGGAGTGGAGACATTAGATGGGCTGTTTGGGACTCCATATATCACACCTAAGAAAAAATTTCTTGGCCTGTTGATTGGCCTAGGGACAGCAGAGCATGTGGCTTTGTAGGGAAATAGCAGGGACCCTTTCACTTCTTTAGTTCTGTGACAAGGGCCTCTACTAGAGGGTTCTCTGAGGGATTTGAGACAATTCATATCAGGGCCATAAGTATAATCTACTCAAACATTCCCCTACCTGGACTATTCTCAAGTCTCTCTATAGACTTTTACCATCATTTTAAATTCATTTCTGTCATTCTTTAAAGTTTAAAACACATTGAATCAGACTTCTCTTCCCCCCTTCTGATTGATTCTGTATAACTTACCTAGGTAAGGCAGTTGGAAAATAAGAATTTGTAAAATGCTTACTATGTCCCAAGCTAAACCTGGGAATATGAAAACAAGCAAAAAATATTTATAGTTTAATGAGGGAAAAAAAGATGTAAAAAGAAGCTGAAATGGGATGAGGGAAGAGGAAAGTGAGGGGGTGGTAAATTGAGAAATCTGGAGTGCAGCCTGGTGAGAAATGAAGAGATCTCTGGCCTGAGAGCTCCCCTTAAAAGCAGGTTCTGGGATTAACCATCCAATCAGAGAGAGGGGTCCCAAGGGCAGCCAGATAAATTCCAGGACTGAGGTAATCTTCCAGGCCAAGGAGGTTTCTGGGGCATAGTGGAGAAGCCCTAGAAGTGCAGTCTGGTGAGGAATGAAGGCTGTTTAGAGCAAAAGAATCTTTTTTGGCGGAAAGTTAGAGAAGTGCAGAGAGGAAAAAGAGAAGATTGGAGGGCAGCCTGGAGCTTTAACTGGGTCACAAATGTCTGGTCTGGAGAACAATTTAGAACCCCAGTATTTTTAAACAATAGAAAAACAATAGGAAAATAGTAGAAAATAAGAGCAGAGTATAATAATAATAATAATAATAATAATAATAATAATAATAATAATAATAATAATGATATGACATTTTAAGGTTTACAAAGGATTTACCTTTTATCAATCCCTTTCTCAGCAGAGTAAATCTTATTATTCCCATTTTCTAGAAAAGGAAGCTAAGGCTCAGAAAGACATTCAACATTCTTTCCAGAACATCTAAAACCTGTTATTTTCCATTGATGTGGGCTTGGCTAGATCAGGCCCATTTTGAGGGATGGGGAGTTAGGAGAGGGGAGATATGTAGCTAGAGACATTTCAGAGGAATATCTCTAAGTACAGCCCCTCACTTCAACAGAATTTTTCCTCACAACAGTTCCTTTATTTCACCCTCCCTATTTACCCTGGATTGGTCCATTTGTAAGGCTCCCACCCCTATCTTCCTTTGGCCAACAGAATATTCAAACACTGTTATCAGGTTATTATGCTCTGGATAGAGTTAACCATATCTAGTTACCAGTGACCCAGTGGATGGCAATGAAGTAGACTAAAGAGCACAGTCATCATCTTGTATCCTTTCTGAGTGAGTATGGTCATGTGGTTTGTATATTATTCAGTAAAATGATGTGGCTTTTTTTTCATGGTGGACGTGACTAATATTTTTTTTTTTAAGAAATAGTGATTTATAAAATCCAGATACTGACTGACATAAATTAGTTCCATTTGGTTTTTTTTTTGTTTGTTTTTGCAAGGCAATGGGGTTAAGTGACTTGCCCAAGATCACAGGTAATTATTAAGTGTATGAGGTCACAATTGAACTCAGGTCCTCCTGACTCCAGGGCCAATGCTCTATGTACTGTGCCACCTAGCTGCCCTCTCCATTTGGTTATGAAAAACCTTTTCTATTTGCTCCAAAAATGATGTTATTGGATTTTTGAAAATTAGAACTGAAGGACTCTTAACAAGTATCCTTAGAGTCCAGATGAGGATGAGAAGAGAAAGATAGGCAAGGGTAGAAGAGCAAGGTATGGTGGTGTCTTGAAGATGCCTTTTTTTCTGTCTTATCAACTCCTAATAGATTTCTTTACTCTTACTTCTACCTATGGTAAGTTGACTGGGGCAGCTTGGTGGTACAGTGGCTTGGAATCAGGAAGACTCATCTTCCTGAGTTTAAAGCTAGCCTTAGATACTCACTAGCTGTGTGATCCTGGGCAAGTCACTTAATCCTGTTTGCCTCAATTTCCTCATCGGTAAAATGGACAAGAGAAGGAGATGGCAAACTACTCCAATATTTCTGCCAAGAAAGCTCCAAAAGGGAACATGAAGAAACTGAAACAAGTGATTTCAGTGCAACCTGTTGCTGTCTGTGAGCCAAGGTGATATTCTATTGGTCCTTACAGAAACTCCCTCCTATAACTCCTTTTAATTTTGTTTTCATTGCTATGATTCAGTGTAAAACTGACCACTAGGTTTCTTATAGTTAGCTTCTGAATCCCATTGAAAAAACAATTTTGAGATGGTCTGCTTGGGCCACAGAAGATAGATGTGTTACTGAATTCATTTATTTCATTTCAAGCAAGCTGTTATTTATCTAGCTGAGGAAGACTATTTATTGGGCAGTTTGGTACAGTATATAGGGAGAGAACTGTCTTTAAAGTCAAGAAAATGTGGGTTCAAGCCTTGCTTTTGAAACCTATTAGCTATATGACCCTGGACAAGTCCTTTCAGGGGATAGAATCCTGGACTTAAGAGTCAAGAAGACTTAAGTTCAGAGTAATAACAACAACAACAACAAAAACAACATTTCCATAGTGCTTTATGGCTTACAAAGTGCTTTGCAAATATTATCTCATTTTATCCTCCTAACAACCCTGGACAAGTCACTTAACTAGAGTCTAACCCAGTTTCCTCATCTCTAAAAGGACTATTTTATAACCCTACCTCCCAGGGTTGTGGTGAGGATAAAATGAGATAATATTTGTAAAGACCTTTGCAAACTTTAAAGCACTATAGAAATACTAGATTTTTTTTTTATCCTTATGTAACTTCTCATGCCCCAGGCCATTTTCTAAGACTCTTAAATTACAGAGCAGCTGCCAGTCGGCATTAGTGGAAGGTGTTCCCTCACCGGGGAGCTCCTACCACTGATGAAATCACAGGTCCTGTCCAGAAATAAAGAAAGGAAGAAAGAAAATGATTTGGCACCATTTGTTGTGCCTTGGTTGGTTTATTTTTAAGGAAATAAATGGGCTTCATCCAGGCTAGTTTTCCCCTGTGTTGAAGGTTGGAGCTCAAGTCCAAAGTGTGGTCCCAGGACTTTCTCCTGTGATCGCTATTCCCATAACAACACACCATAGAACTGATTTGAGATGTCTTTGGGGACCATGGTCTATAACTGTGTAATAAAAGCAGATGCAGGAAATATGGCTCTGAGCAGAGCCTTATGGCTCACACATGCTGGGTTTCGAGGGGAAGGAGGCTGATTCTTCTGAAAACCAGGACTCCAGCTTGGGTGTGCTAATTTGTCAGTTATTTATGTGCATGGGAGAAGCAGAGGAATGTTAAATGCCATAAATTTCAGATCTAGTACCCACCTATTTAACAGCTTTAAAAAAAGGCATTAAGATGGGAACACATTTACCAAGACTTCACTAGTGTGTGAATACTTGTGGGTAAAAAGGAAACTGAGCCACAGGTCATTTTGATATGGAGGAAAGCTTACACAGGAGTTGAATCAGAGGGGGAAAATACCTTGTGACAAGTATTGTATGCTGGTCTTTTAAATGAACTTTATTATTCAACTGGTAGAGGGTCTGGCTTTAGAACAAGGTGAAAAAAATGTTCTTTCTTAGTGAGTCCAAAGGACAGAGACCATAGAAGGATAAAATACAACAAACTCTAGTCATCTGGACAATTAATAAAATCAAATACTATCTGTAATCCAATTTAACTTCTTGGTAACATTCAATTCAAAGAGCATTCATTATGTGTCTACTATGAGCAGAGAACTGTGCTGATAGGGGAAATATATATATGTGTATGTGTGTGTGTGTGTGTGTGTGTGTGTGTGTGTGTGTGTGTATTTTAAATAGATAACACTCTGTCTTGTTGGAGCCTAGAGTCTAGTAGGAATAAACTTAATAACAAAGAGTGTTTGGTAAGTAGGGAGGAGAGTGAAAATATATTGAATTTTTTGTTCTTAAATGCATCCTTTTTTTGTGAAAGACATAGTCTGTAGCATCTATTCCTTGTAAAAAATGAAACATAACGCATATTGATTCATCATCCTAAGATAAGGAAGTCATTAGAGCCAGTAGTTGAGGATGTGGATGTTTATAGCAGATTATTAGATCTAAAGGTGTGTCTGTTATCTCTGCTTGGTCAGTTAATGTGGAGTTAGAGAAGGTTATGAATGAAAAAGAAATTTAGTCTGGGAAGAAATACCATAACATGAGAGATAAAGACACTTAGAACCCTGGGGACCTGAGGACTATAGAAGGTGGAACTTGTAAAAGTTATTTCATTGTCAATCAACTGGAGAAGAGAAGATAGAACAGAATGAAAGAGATCATCTTCTTAGGTACTACATTGCAGATACTAACATAAAGTAGTAATAGAAAATGAAAGAAACAAAATAGTGAAGTGCTTAGCATTATAGTAAATACTATGAATACAAATACAAAGTATACTAGGCTCTTTAGGACCTTTTATTCTAATGGAGGAGATAATAATGTGAATTGGGGGAAGGTGGGGAAAATTTGGTCTGGAGTGTCACAGGATTCATCATTCAATCAATTAAGAAGCATTTATTTACTGTCTGTCATAAACCAGAAACTGTGTTAGGTGCTGAAGATATATGTAAGAAGGAGGAAAAATGCCTACTTGTAAAAAGGAGTTCACATTCTAAAGGGGATGAGGAATATATATGTGTATTTGTATATATATATATATATATATGTATATATATATATATGAATTTATATGTACATATGTGTATAGGAATAGATATATGTGCATATGTATATGTGGAGAGATGCTCAAATTTTAATGGGGGATGAGGGCATGTTTGTGTAATATATACATGTAAATGTGTATATGTGTATGTGTATGGGCATATATGGGTATATGTAGAAAGGAGCTCACATTTGAATGGGGAAGACATATGAGGACATGTATAAATTGTTTGTGTGTATAGGCAGATGTGTAGATATATGTTCGTATGTGTTTATGTATATATATATATATATATATATATACACACACACACACACACACACAAAATAGTCAAATAAAAAGTAACAGGAGGCTTTTGTGAAAAATCAGAAAAGCTTCAGGCAGAAGCTTGGGCTACAGCTGCCTTTTAAATGAAAAAAGGCAAAAATAAGAAAGAAATCTATAAAGGCATGAGGGTCAGCCAATGCAAAGGAACAGAGATGGGAGATGAAGGGTCATGTGTGAGAAAGTGGGGAGAAGGTTAGTCTGACTTAATTGCAGAGCACAAAATGGGGGCAATGATCTCCAAGGTTGGGAAGATAGGTTGGAACCAGATCATGAAGGGCTTTAAAAACTAAACAGAGCTTATCCTTTACCCTAGAGGCAATAGGAAGCCACTGGAATTGAGTGAATAGGAGAGTCACATGGTCAGATCGGCACTTAAGGAAAATTACTTTGGCAGCAACCTATAGGATGGACTAGAGTGCTGAGAAACTTGAAGCAGGGAGACCAATTAGGAGGCTGTTGCAATAATCTAGGTGAGAGGTGATGAGGACCTGGACTAAGATGGTGGCTGTGAGAGTGGAGAGAAGGGGTCAGATGTGAGAGATATTTTGGAGGTAAAAAATGGCAAGATTTGGTAATTGATTAGATATGTGGGGTGAGGTAGAGTGAGGAGACTGGGAAAATACTGGTATTAGGAATTCGTGAGACCAGAAGGATGGCAGTGGCTCTAACATAAATAAGAAAGTTTGGAAGATGGGAGGGTTTAAAGGGAAAGCTAAACAGTTCAATTTTCAGACTGTTGAATTGGAGATATTTCTGGGATATCCAACTGGAAATATCCAAAAGTCAATTAGTGTTGGTCAGGGGTGCTCAGGGGAGCAGCTACAACTGGATATAGACATCTCAGAGGTGTCTAAAAAGAAATGATAGTTAAATTCAGGGAAGTTGATAAGGTTATTGAGAGAGACAGACACTCAGACAGAGACAGAGAGATAACAAGAGAGAGACACACACACACAGACAGAGATGGAGAGACAAAGAAAGAAAGAGATGGAGAGACACAGAGACAGACAGAGAGAGGCACACATAGAGAGACAAAAAGAGAGACACAGAGAAACAAAGAAAGTAACAGAGGATTTAGGATTATCTGGGGTCCATGAAAACTTCTTTTGATAATTCTCTTTCAATTGGTTTCCTTTGTAATTCTATGTATTTTATTTTATATATTTAAAAACATTATTCTAAGAAAAGAAAAACTTCATAACCCTCTTTAGGTTAAGAATACAAAATAATATAAAAAAGGATAAGAACTCTTAGAAAGAGCCTAGGACAGAGCCCTAGGTAAAACCCAAATAGTGGGTGAAATATTGATAAGCGAAGAGAGATGATGGAGAAGAAATAGTTAAAACAAATAGGAGAATCAGAAAAGAGTAATATTAGAGTAGTGGAAAGAATGTCCAAGAGAAGGGAGTGGTCAGCCGTATCTAATGCAGCAGATCAGGCTGAGAAAAACTAGTGAGTTGATCCCCAGGACAACTGATTGATATATCCAAGGTTGTGTTGTTTTGATTACAGTGCCCAGAGCAAGGAGTGGGGGAGATGCTGAAATGATAAGATAGCTCATGGGGAGAACTGATTATGTCTGATCTGGGAAAGGCTGGATATAATGGTTAGATGAGTTATCACTTACTCACTCATTCACTCACTCACTCACCCATCAAGACAGCTCAGCCCTAGGGCAGGAATTCCAAAACTTATTGAATTAACTGTCTCAAGGATTAGGAGCTTGATTTCTGGAGGTCTGGCTCAGAAGATGCTAGTCCAGGAGAAAAGAATCAGTTGTGGCAAAGCAGATGGCAAACTGCTAGATGGAATTGGAAGCAGAAGCCTGAGACCTGAGATTGGAGAGCGGAGGGAACTTTGACTTTGAGAAAGGAAAAGGGAAAGGGGGAGGGGGGAGAAGTAAAGACTTCCCCAGGTCAACTGTCCTGTTCTCTAGGGTGAAATATCCATGGATGTGGTGGTGGTGGTTCTTATCCTATGTTATCGAAGAAGACCAAAATGACATTACTATGTTTGAGACAAATAACAGTGTGTCCCAAAGTGGCACGAATAGTCCATGTAAACACCTGATGTGGGCACTCTAAACTTATGGATGTCACTTTTTCCTCGAGCTGCTTCCATTCTGCCTCAGAGTGCAGCACCCTCACTGATGAGGGCACGCCATGCTGGGTGGTCCTGAGCCAGTGTCTCCCATGCTGTAGTACTTCTAAAGTTCTTCAGTGAGATCTTCAGGATGTCTTAGTATCATTTCTTCTGATCCCTTGTGAGCGCTTGCCCTGTGTGAGTATTCCATGAAATAGTTTTTTGGCAAGCATGTCTGGCATTCTGACAATGTGTCCAGCCTATCATAGTTGCAAATCCATGGATGACCAAAATGAAAAGATGGAAGGTTACCAGTCAAAGTCCTGAGGTCTCCATTTCTTTATCAGGAAGTGGGTAAAACTGATTCAAGAAAACATTGCCAGACAAATTTACAGTGAAAAGGCAAGATAGGACCAACATCAAGGAGTAGATTGGTTAGGAGGAAGTCTGGCAGAAGGAAATCTCAAAAAAAACAGTCCAATGCACGCAAAGGTTAGGCCATGAGAACTGCACCTTGTAAGCTTCTTTTCCATGTGGCACCTCCTTTTAAGTTTCTGGTGTGATGCTTTCTATTTTGTCTTCTCTGAGAACACCTAGGAGGACAGTGTGCTGTTTTCATAGAGAAAATGTAGAAGTGGTAATGGAAAGAAAATAATTGTATCTTTGGTCATCTGGAAACAAAGAATCTGGAAATCAGAAAGGGAGGGAGTAATAGCTGGAATACAGCAAAGTGTGCTAGCTGACCAGGTCCCGAGCTACCTGGTATAGAAATGAGGTATGATCACATAGGGATGCTGGGTAGTGAGTGACTCCTAGCTCCTCCAGGCCAAGATCTTATGCACAACACCCTGTACACACTCTTAGAAACTTTTAGATGTGCTCAGGATCGAATCTTGGTCCCGAAAAAGCCATTACATTAAAACATAGTATCCTAGGTCGTAGATTTAGTGCTAAAAAGGATGTTGGAGATTGTTAAACCCAATACTCTCATTTTACAGATGAGGAAACTGAGTTCTGAATAGGTTAAAGGGTTTCCTGATTCCAAGTTTGTTGTTTTATTATGTCATCTATCTGCATGCAGGGGTACAGACAGACACATAATTACATGATAGTCAACCTAAAAGTTGGGTTGTTGGGGCAGCTATTGAATAGAGTGCTGGGCATAATGTTAGGAAGATCCTAATTCAAATCCAGTCTCAGACATTTACTAGCTGTGTAACCCTGGTTAAGTCACTTATTTGTCTCAGTTTCCTCATCTGTAAAATGAACTGGAGAAGAAAATGAGAAACCATGCCAGTATTTTTGCCAAGAACTCCAAATAGAGTCATAAAGAGTCAATCAAGACTGAAACAATTGAACAACTACAAAAAAGGTTGGGTTTTCCTTTTGCCTCTAGCACCATTAATATCCTTAAAATGAAGTCCTGAAGAGCGATGTTGACAACTATTTGTTATTGGGGTTTTTTTCAGTTGTGACCCCATTTTGAAGTTTTCTTGGCAAAAATACTGGAGTGATTTGTCACTTCCTTTTCCAGCTTATTTTACAGATGAGGGACAAACAGGGAAAAGGGACTTGCCCAAGATCACACAGCTTGTAAATGTCTGAGGTCAAATTTGAACTCAGGTCCTCCTCGGACTGAGCACTCTATTTACTGTGCCTCCTGCTTGTCCCCAGTCTTTATATTTACTGGAAAGCAGATCTGTCAGACCAACAGCAAAGATCTCAAATTTATCATTTGCCAGTTGAGGATTACAAAACCTCAAACACATTTCGCTTTGAAGCAGCAGTCTTAAGAAGAAAGAATACAGGTAACCTTAGGTTAAAGAAGCTTTGGCTCACACAGGCTAAGACATATCCTTGTGGAGTCAGAATTTGAACCCAAGACCACCTGATTCCAAAACCAGTCTTTGTTCCTTTAAAAGGTAGGGAGGAGGAGATGATTTCTTAGGCACCCCCACCCCAAAAAAAACCAACACAAAAAACTTTCAAGTCACTCTCCCAATCAGAATGGCCATCAGACTGGTGGCTTCCTGGGGAAAAAAAAATCTCTTCTCCAAGAGCAAAGAGAAGTCTTTGGGGAGGGAAACAAGTAACTCCTTGAAACGATTAGTAGTCTGAACAATAGCTTTACACTGTGAGACCAACCCAACCTTGTGGTCATAAATATCGAAGCTGTTGACAAACGGTTTCCCACCTTGGGACCCGGGTCCTGTGGCTGCTTCAGCATCACGTGGCCCCTCCATAGCCCCGGGGCTTGGCCTTGGAGCCAAGAGCTCAGGCACCTCCGAAAGGCTTGGCAGGCCCAGAGTTACAGGAAGGGAAAAGCTCCAGTTTCACTTGAAGGAGGGGTGTGTGGGGAAGGGGTGAAAGAATGGTCCCTTTCAATGCAAACAGATGCAATCTGGCTGAGAGTCAGTCAGGTTTTAAAAACCCGAGTGGTCCAATAATGTTAAAAAATCTGCACAGATTCAAAGCTGTATTTTAAATACTGCACAAGTGCAGATAATAAATGTGATCGTTTTTCCATCTCCCAAGTAAGGAGAGCCAACCCATTCTCAAACCATAGAACAAGCATAGAGAGACAAATGTACATATGAACATAGGCATGTTTATGTATGAATTCATGTGTGATTGCATCTAGTATATAATCTACAAATAATGTATCGGCTTATATTTACAGCTTAATTTGTGTATAATTTAAAGCTAGTCTTGACATGTATAATGTATATTACATGTATATGTGTTAATATGCATGCTAATATACACAATATCAATACATCTCTTGTGTGTATTCTTGTTAAGGGGAAGGCATTTTGTAAACAATAAAAATTATATATGTGTGAAACCATACATATATACACACATATACACACAAACACACATACACACACACACATATAAAACCAAGCTGCAAACAGTGTTATGAGTAAACTGGCCAACCTGTTATGTTCCTGGGACTAGACATACCATCTCCCACTTCTGACAGACCTTTGCAAAGGTTTTCTTCATTCCTCCCACTTTGTAATATTCTCTCTTCTCAACTTTACCTCTTAGATTAGATTACTGGGAGGCCTTACCTTATGCCCCCAGTTTTTAGTTCCCTCCTCTTGGTCCCAAATTACCTTGTATATAATTTGAATTTATTTACCCTTATCTGTGTACATTTTCTTCCCTCTCCCTCAATAGATCATAATCTCCTTGAGGACAGGGATTGTCTCATTTCTGCCACTATACTCATAGTATAGTGCATAATACACATAATACACAGGCATGATAAATGTATGTTGAATGGGCAGTGCCCAACCTGGGTAGTCAAAGGAAGACAAATAAATGCCTGCTACTGGAATGGCAGCTTCAGTTGTTTCTGAGTAGGGCCATGGGAGGCGGTTTCCAAGAAAATTAATTACCTTTGTGATCCCCTAAGAGAATGAACACTACCATTGTTATTTTAGAAACAGGGCTAAAGCTAAGTTTCCAACAACTCCTTGGTCATTGGAGCTTTAAAGCAGAATGACTTTTTGCTGTTGAGGTCCCAGCTTAGGGAGTGAGTGGGAGGTGGAGAGGGGGAGGGAGTTCATTTCACAATGAATAAAATGACAGAACAAATTAGAACCCTGAGATTTCACCCAAAGTGGGGAGCTTAAAATTGATTTCTCTGGGGCTCTTATGCACCCTCTCCTTCTTCCTGCCTCAACTGTTAATCTTCTGTGGCTTGGTCCTTTCTAGTACGACAGAGCTTTGGAAATAACCAGGTAAGGCCATAGTCCTGGGAAAGGCCCAGGTGCTTAGGGCTCCAGAGGGAAACAGGGAGGCTGGACTGTCAGTTTGGAGCGAAAGCTTCATAAATCCGGGGGTCTCTCAGCAGCCCCTGGAGGACTGCCCTCCACCTCATAAAATGACTGCTTAATGAAGTGCAGGACGGTACCAATGGCAGGCTCCACTCAGCCTGCTCTGCCCAGGTCTGGAATTGGACACATAAACCTGCTGCTGGTCCCTGTGGGTCAGAGTGGAGGCAAGGAGTGAATGCCAAGGTCATCAGGGCAGCTTCTGAACCTGCTTTTACAAAGAGAGGGAGAGAATCAAATTTCCAGGGGTGCTTTAGTTTTCCAGAGGGAATTAGGAACCTAGGAGAAAAGCAAGAGTGGGTTGAATTGTCAAATGATTCTTCATTTTGGCTGGAGAACATTTTAGCTCATATCATGGTAGCTCACATTTACATCATGCTTCGTATGTACCTGATACTCTACACTTAAAACTTTACAATTATGATCACATTTAATCCTCTCAAAAATCCTGGTGATATTATTATCTCTGGTTTACAGAGCAATAAACTGAGCCAAACACAAGTTAAGTGACTTGCCCAGGGTCATACAGCTAGTATCTGAGGCTGAATTTGAACTCTCTCTTTCTGACTCCAGTCAGTGCTCTATTTACTGTGCCAGAGGCCATCTAGTCCAACCTCTTTATTTTACAGATGAGGAAACAGAGATTCAGATTGTTGTCCTAGATCTCTAGAATCAGGGCTTCAAATCAGGGCTAAGATTTTGATCCAAGTTTCTCTCTCTCTCTCTCTCTCTCTCTCTCTCTCTCTCTCTCTCTCTCTCTCTCTCTCTCTCTCTTTCTCTCTCTCTCTTGCTCTTGCTCTCACTCTCGCTCTCAATATATATATATATATATATATATATATATATTATATATATATATATATATATGCATATATATACCATATATGTGCAGAATTTGACAATGATTTCAAGTCCTAGTGGGGGCTTATAAGATGGAGAGGTGCCACAGAGGATAAAGCAAGAAGACCTGAGTTCAAAAATGACCTCAGACATACTTACTAACTGTGTAAACCTGGGCAAGTCACTTAACCCTGTAAAATGAGCTGGAGAAGGAAAAGGCAAAACATTCCAATATCTTTGCCAAGAAAACCCCCAAATGAGATTGTAATAGTCATTCATGACTGAACAACAATAAATAGATAGACTTTTGTTCACTCTTAATACAAAGCAAATCCCCTTGAAGTCAAACAGGAAGATGTATTTTTGCCCCAGACATCACAGACAGTATCCTCTCGGGGTCAGACTCAGGATCCATAGAGGAACAGGAGGAATAAATGTGCATCACCATATCTTGGGTTTTTCCTGTGCATTGTATAATTGCAGACCTTTGGTAGCCAGTGCCTTCAAATGCATGTTTTTCAAAAAAGTAAATGAAAGTCAAAGGGTCCCTAGGCAGTGTAGTACAAAGGAAGGAACCCTGGATTTGGATTCAAGGATGTCAGTTTGAATATTGGCCCTTTGCCTAATTCCTGTATGATCTTGAGCAAGATATTTAATCTCATTTGGTCTCAGTTGGTTATTCATCTGTAAAATGGGGACATTGACAGACTGAATTGTATGGAAGTTCCCTTGTAAGTGGTAAAATTCTCCTGTGAAATGCTGATTGTATTATTCTTGTTGCTGTCATTGATTACTTATTGCTTATTTGTTTTAATACTAATTTTCTCTTCCACTTTTCACTTTTCTTCCTTCTTTCTCTTATCTCACTTTTCAAGTCCTTTCACCTTTCATTCCCATGCCCACTTTTATTCAGGAGTGATTATCTTTCCAGGTTACTTCTCAAAACTATTTTGAACAATAATTTAAGGAGAGAGAGAGAGAGAGAGAGAGAGAGAGAGAGAGAGAGAGAGAGAGAACTTCTGTAGTTAGGTCCCTTGATGTTCAATAGAAAAGAATGTGTGTCTGAATTAAAAAAAATTTAAAAAATTCTTACACCACTTTCCCATTTTCCATTCACCATTTTTGAATAATTCCTGAAGAAATCCCGGGGAAACCACACAGTAGTCAAGCATGGTCCATCAGACCACCTGGTGTGGATTGAAGCAGGTCCTCAAGGACAGAAAGGACAAAATGAAGGCTTAGAAAATCTGAAGACTTTACAGGTGGTTTCCATGAAATGGAAAAAAAAGCTAAAAATTGGAAAATTAATCACTGTTTAATTTGCTTTCAAACTAGTTTGAAACTCTGCTTCCAATTCATGTCCTCAAATTCATGAAGAGTAATAGCTTTATCCGGGCTCCCTCTTGTGGAACTGGCTTGACAAGCATCAGTTTGCAGAGATCAAGTTCACGGCTTCCTGAACTGGTCTTGACTGTGTTTTTGCCCTTGGGTTAGCACAGAAATAGATTATTTTGTGGTTTCTCTTTCAATTTATTCACTCAGGAAGGAGTCTTTGGGCCCTGTACGGGTGAAAGGAAAGAACTACTGAGGTTAGGGATTTTTACATTCTTTTCTGAGATTTATAATCAAGTGTAGTTTTTATTTTTTCCCCTTGGTTTTCATAAGGTAAGATTCGGTATGTTAGAAAAATATTTTCTAATATGCCTGACCTTAAGCTGATCCTTAAAAACATTGCTGCCTGTATAATATTCCTTCTTTAGTAAGTAATGGAAGGATCATTATGTTGCAATTATTTGTAAATGGAATAAAGGCATATCATTGGAACAGGTTCCCAAGAGAAACTGTAATTTACCTGCAAAGAAATCTTTAAAAGTAGGTGAGATGTGCATCATCATTTTCCAGGTTTGGGTTTATAGGTACCTACCCTGAAAAGTCTATGTATTTCTTTACAAGCACTATAACTGCAATTGGAATATATATATATATATATATATATATATATATATATATATATCATAAAATTATAGAATTTTAGAGAATTATTCTTAGTTTTATGAGCAGACTTCCATTAGGGACAGTTAACTGAGAAAGAGTAGTATGTTTTCCTAATCAATTATGTTTTTCCATAGAAATATAATTCTGTGCACCAAGACCACAAACATTGTAAAGTCCCCTGAATATGACACGTAATCACTCAAAAGAATTGGATGGACAGTCCATAGAACCTGCCCATCAGTATATATATCTTGGACAGACTTGGACAATGAACTGGGTTTAGAAATGAATAAATAAGAGGGAAAAAGTTGGATTTTATTTGGGCAATCATACAGGACTTTTAATAACTCCAAACTTCTCCCTGAAACAAAGACCCCTCTTTTTAACACTAATATTCTTTTGGTGATGCAGAGCATGGAAAACCACAGTCTCCAAAGAATTACAGTTACAGGTCAGCTAAAAGGCAATGGAGAGACATATGGTGGGTGTGATGAGGCTACAGTATATTACCAATGACAAATTGTGTATTAGAAATGATGAACAAGATATTTATAAGGAAGAGGATAACTAAAAAATGTACTGAGTGAGGGATGGCTAGTCCATGTGTTCCATCAGGGCCAATGCAATCTCAAGAGATCACCCAGCATGTTGGGCAGAATCCCAGTGCAAGATTCATGGAAAACTTGGACAAGGTTGAACAGAATGAAAATGTTTGGTAGGGATCATAATATACTTACTTTGTTAGCTGGAGGACCCACAACAATGAGATCAGAGATATAATATAGTATATTTTTTTTAGTGAGTAGAATATTAAAAAGTGTAATTTTATTAAGGTAAACACAAATGTTAATGGTTACAAATTATCTGAAATAAAATATGAAATTGGTTATTCTTGTTGCTGCTCACTCATATAGTCATGTATGACTCTTTTGTGATCCTGTAGACCAGGTCCTTCTATCTTCCACTATCGCTTAACGTCTGTCCAAGTTCATGTTTATTGCTTCCATGACACTATCCATCTCATTTTCTGATATACCCTTTTCCTTTTGCCTTCAATCTTTCCCAGAATCAGGGTCTTTTCCAATGAAGTCCATCTTCTCAGTCTGGGACCAGAGTATTTATTCAGCTTCAGTATTCAACTTTCCAGAGAATTGCCTAAATCAGTTTGTTTAAGCATCAACTGATTTGGTTTCTTTGTTGTCCAAAGGACTCGAAAGTCTTCTCCAACACCACAATTGGGAAGTGTTAGCTTTGCAGTGCTCAGCTTTCCTTATAGTTCAAATCTCACAGCCATACTTTGCTACTGGAAAAACCATAGCTTTGACTATACAGACCTTTTTTGGCAAGGAGATGTCTCTGTTTTTTAATATACTGTTCATATTTGCCATAGTTTTCCTTCCAAGAAGCAAGCATCTTTTAATTTCATGGCTGCAACTGCTGTCTGCAGTGATCTTTGAGCCCAAGAATATAAAATCTGAAACTGCTTCCATTTCTTCCTTTATTTGCCAGGAAGTGATGGGACCAGCCAAGATCTTAGCTTTTTTTTTAAAAGAAAGATTTTATTTATTTAGAGTTTTACAATGTTCCCCCCATTCTTGCTTCCCTCCTCTCACCCCCCCCCCCAACAGAAGGCATTCTGTTAGTGTTTACATTGGTTCCACATTGTACATTGATCTCAGTTGAATGTGATGACAGAGAAATCATATTCTTAAGGAAGAAAAATAAAGTATGAGATAGTAAAATTACATAAAAATATAATGCTTTTTTCCCCTAATTTGACAGTAATAATCTTTGGTCTTTGTTCAAAGTCCATAATTCCTTCTCTGGATACAGATGGTATTCTCCATTTGCAGATAGCTCAAAATTGTCCCTGGTTGTTGCACTGAATAGATGAGCAAGTCCATCAGGGTTGATCATCACCCCCATGTTGCTGTTAGGGTATACAATGTTTTTCTGGTTCTGCTCATCTCACTTAGGATCAGTTCATGCAAATTTTTCCAGGCTTCTCTGAATTCCTATCCCTCCTGGTTTCTGATAGAACAATAGTGTCCCATGACACACATATACCACAGTTTGCTAAACCATTCCCCAATTGAAGGACATTCACTTAATTTCCAATTTTTTGCCACCACAAACAGGACTGCTATAAATATTTTTGTACAAGTGATGTTTTTACCCTTTTTCATCATCTCTTCAGGGTATAGACCCAGTAGTGGTATTGTTGGATCAAAGGGTATGCACCCTTTTGTTGCCCTTTGGGCATAATCCCAAATTGCTCTTCAGAAAGGTTGGATGAATTCACAGCTCCACCAAAAATGTATAAGCATACCAGATTTCCCACATCCCTTCCAACATTGGTCATTGTCCTTTTTGGTCAAATTGGCCAGTCTGAGGGGTGTGAAATGGTACCTCAGAGAAGCTTTAATTTGCATTTCTCTAATAAGTAATGATTTGTAGCAATTTTTCATATGGTTATGGATTACTTTGATCTCCTCATCTGTAAATTGTCTTTGCATATCCTTTGACCATTTGTTAATTGGGGATTGGCTTTTTTAAAATATGATTCAGTTCTCTGTATATTTTAGAAATGAGTCCTTTGTCAGAAACACTAGTTGAAAAGGTTGTTTCCCAATTTACTACATTTCTTTTGATCTTGGTTACAGTGGTTTTGTCTGTGCAAAAGCTTTTTAATTTAATGTAGTCAAAATTATCTAGTTTGTTTTGAATGATGTTCTCTATCTCTTCCTTGGTCATAAACTGTTTCCCTTTTTGTGGATATGACAGGTAAACTACTCCTTGATCTTGTAGTTTGCTTATAATATTGTTTTTTAAGTCTAAATCCTGTATCCATTTGGATCTTATCTTGGTATAGAGTGTAAGGTGTTGATCTAATCTAAGTTTCTTTCATACTAACTTCCAATTTTCTCAACAGTTTTTTATCAAAGAATTTTTATCCCAATAGCTAGACTCTGGGTTTATCAAACAGCTGATTACTATGATCATTTCCTGCTATTGCACCTAGTCTATTCCACTGATCCACAACTCTGTTTCTTAGTCAATACCATACTGTTTTGAGGACCAATAAGGCTGAGGATCTGATAAGGCTAAGCAACCTTCTTTTGCACTTTTTTCCCCCCATTGAATCCCTGGAAATTCTTGACTTTTTATTTCTCCATATAAATTTACTTATAACTTTTTCTAACTTATTAAAGTAATTTTTTGAAATTTTGATTGGTAGGGTACTAAGATCTTAGCTTTTTTGAGATTAAACTTCAAGCCAGTCTTTATACTCTCTTTCATCCTCATGAAGAAGCTTCTTAATTATTCTTTACTTTCTGTCATCAGAATAGTATCATCTGCATATCTGATATTATTGATATTTCTCCTCTGAAATCTTAATTCTGGCTTTTGATTCTTCAAGCCTGGCATTTCACAGTATGTAATTCTGAAATAAATTAAAGAAATATGGTGACAATATATATACAGCCTTTTGGGAGGGAGATAACTCAACTCAATCAAAAGAGTCTCAGATCTCCCTCAAGGGTAAATTCCTCAAATTTTCTAGTAAAGTAAGCCAGAGAAGGGCACATAACAGAAATGGCCAGCTCTTTTTGTCAGCTTCTTTCAGGAACCTAAAAGAAGTTTAAACTCTATGTCTTCTCTTTGGACTTAGAAGTCCCAAGAGAATAGAATTCTCTTCTCTCTAGCTTTCACCTACTCCATCTGCCCTTTACACAGGTACAAAATTTTGAGTAATCAATATCCCTTGCAATTGGCCTTTGAGCCAAGTATTACACTTACATTTCAAGAATGACAGGAAAAAGAGACTTAGGATGCAAGAATTGCCTCCTTTACTATATCCCAGAGTTCAGCCCAATAGACAATTAAAGGCGTCATCATTGTGAATAAGAAGCACTCAGATGATCTTTGCACCCACACTAAAATGTGTGTGTGGGATGTGTTCCAGAAGATATCCCTAAGGGAAGCTTCAAAGATCAGTGGAAATACCCAGATGATAGGAAAAACAAAGTCTGAATAACAAACAAACAGCATAGTTTCAAGGACATGACTTGAAGGACATGAGTTATCTACCTGAATCCTCTATGATATCTTTTCCCCAGCTCGCCTATAAACTTTTTGAGGATCCATAAAAAGATTCTGCTTTGTATTCCCTATAGCTGTTAGTAATAGAAGGTACTCCTATATTTATTTGTTTATGGATTGCTTAATGAATACCTTTCTCATCCTTCATTTTGTTCAAGTCCATGCATACTACCTCCCATGCCTAGAATAGTTGCCCTCAAAAACTACACCTGTTGAAAATCTCACCACCACCATTAGCAGCAGCAACCCTGAACAATAGCAAAAGTAAGAACCTGTGCCAGAGACAATGAGGGCCTGAAGTAGGCTGGTGTCTATGTGAATAGAAAGAAGGGGATGGATATGAGATGGATCATGGAATAGGAATTGACAAGCCTTGGTCTGGTTTAAGTCCTATCTCCTTGGAACAAACTTTTCCTGCATATTCTAATGTCCAAGGACCTCTTTATCTTTATCATTCACTAGGAAATTAATAGCTTATTAATTGACTGATGTTCAGTCATTTTTCAGTCTGTGTGGCCTTGGAAAAGAAACTCCATTTCTCTGAGACTTATTTTTCTTATCTATAAATTGAAAGGTTAGACTAGGTAATCTCTAAGGTCCTTTATAACTCTAAATGCCCAAGATTGTAAAAAGGGACTGTACTACAGGAAGGGCAGCCAGATTGTTGACAAGGACTGATTGTTGCTATTCTTAGTCATTTCTGTCATGTCCAGCTCAAGACCTCATTTGGGGTTATCTTGACAAAGACAAAAATGGTTTATCATTTTTCTCCCCTCCCCAGCTTTGTTTTTTGCAAGACAGTGAGGTTAGTGATTTGCCCAAGGCAACTCAGCAAGGCAACTATTAAATACCCGGGGCTGGATTTGAAATCACATCTTCCTGACTCCATGGTCAATGCACTATCCACTACTCTAGCTGCCCTGGTTTGCCATTTTCTTCTCCTGTTCATTTAACAGATAAGAAAACTGAGACAAATAGGGCTAAGTGACTAGCCCAAGATCATAGAGTTAGTAAGTGTGAGAGGGAGGGTTTGAACTTCAGTCTTCTGGATTCCAGGTCCAGCACACTTATCCACTGTGCCACCTGGCTATCCTTATTAGAGGAATGTATGCAAGTGAACAAACTATAATAAAATTTTAAGGACCAGGTGATAGTGTTCAAAGACAGAAATTAAAGTTACTATCTCCAAAGAGCTTACATTCTATCAGACTGAATTATTATGTGCACAAATAAGTAAATAGTAAGGAATATAAAACATAGAGGAGAGGCTGCATAGTGGACTGGATAGCACAATGGATTTGGAATTAGCAGGCTATGGGTTCGTATCCCATCTTAGCTGCTTATTAGCTGTGTGACCTTATTGAAGTCTCTCAGTGACTTCTAAAGTGTTATCTAATTCTAAATTTATGTTCCTAAGATATCTAAAGTGAAAGGGTGGGAGTGGTAACTGAGGGAATCTGGTAAGGCCTCTTCAAGGAAGAAGGACTTGAACAGAACCTTGAAGGCAGCTCAGGGATCCGAGAGAATAAGGCGAAGAAGGAGAGCATTTTGTGTACAAGGGGGAACAACCTGAACAAAGGATGACTTTCATCCTGGGAGAATAAGTTTCCATTTTTTCTACTCAAAACTCTTTAGTAAGGAGAGAATGTGAAAGTAATTGGAAAAAGAAATGCTTCCCAGACAGTACTGTGGAGTTAGTGAGTTATTTAGCATGGTGGGTGGCAACTTCTATGCTACAGTGGAGATGAGGAGGGTCTGGCACAACTAGACACAGCCCTGGCTTGCCACAGAAAAATCATTTCAGAAAACCAGGAGGTCTTCCTAATGACAACAAAAGGAAAGACTCTCTGGGTTTATCATCCAGATGTACAGGGGAACCAGTTAAGGGTCAAATATGCTGAGGTCGGTCCCTCATATTCTGTGAGACATGGCAGATATGAGTCCCCTGGCCTTTCTAAAGAGAGGGATTCCCAGGGTTTTTTGGTAAGATGTTTGAAATGGCCCAATTTATTACCTAAAAGGCTATAGGATCCTGGTGAGAAAGGAGAGCACTGAGGAGAATCTAGGATGATAAGCGTATCATTGCTGAAGCCAAAGCAAAGCAAGAGATAAAGTTTAAAGAACATTCTTCCCTTTCCTGTTCTGCTGGATCCCCCAACCAAAGAGAAGGGTGGAGAGCTGTTACCAATTAACAAAGGAATTCTTTGGGGCTGGGAACTAAGGCTTCTCTGTCATCTCCTAATTCCCCCACCCCCAGTCCCAAAGCTGGGAAAACCTACCTGCTACCGTACCTGATGGGAGTATGTAAGCAATCCAGGGGAAGGTTGAAGTTGATGATTGATGGCCAGCTGGAAGGTTGTGACTAGTCCTGGGAATCCCTGCTTCTCATTTCAGCCTCAACTTTTGTGGCAGTGTTGTATCTTATGGAACTTTTTTTCCTTACCACGGAATTTTGAGCACTCATCATCATGTTTAGGATGAAAATCAGTATGGAACCTTGGTCTTACAACTAAGACTCTTATTAGGATGTCCTAATATGCAGTAACTGATTTCCCAACAGAAATTGCCCATCTGTTGGGCATTCAACATTCAGAGATGTCTTATGTTGGATTCACTTAACTGCTGTCTGAATCAGTTTCCTCAAATGTAAAATGAAGATAATAATGGCACCTACCTCCCAGTATTGTTGAGAGGATCAAATGAGAAGATACTAGTCAAGAATTTAGCATTTAATAATTGCTTGTTTTAAAAGTTCAATAATGAACATCTCAAATAATCCCTCATTAAATTTTTTTCTATATAAATTTAACCCACCCAGTCATACAACCCTTTCCCTTCATTCCCAGAGCTTTGAGCTAATATAAAGTTGGCCTTATCTTGAGAGGTAGCATCCAAAGGGTTATACTCTTTCTCTTTGTCCCAAATGAGGGTAAAGGAATCCACAGCTTCTGTGAAAACACTCAAGTTAAATAAAAATTTGGTATTGGATAACTTTTTTACACCCCACAAAATTGTTTAATTCTTTAAGAATTCAAGGAAGCTCATAAGCAGATATGGAAAATACATAAACCCCATAAACTCCTCTTAGAAAGCATCTGAGCTCAAGATTGGCATTGAAGAATCTTTCTTTACCAGATGGTTCTATATAGATTCCTTCCTTTTACACATAATTACCTGGAAATTAAGCATTCATTTTGAGGGTGGTTGAACAAACAAATCCCTTTATCATTGGACCTTCATTGTAATAATTGTGGGGGTGGTGGTGATGGTGGTGCTAAGGTTTGGGTCTCTTACCCTGCCCTCCACTATTGCTGTGCCTTTGCTCTGCAAAAAAAGATGCTACCCAGGAACTATATGTTTATTTGTCTTTCTCTGAGAAGCCAGATTTCTCAGGAAACTCCACAAATTTGGGAAGACCGTAATTTGGGATTATTCATGAGGTAACTCCTAGGGATGGCATTGCCCAGGAAGTCTCCATTCTTCACCTGGAAGATTAGATTCCAGGACAACACTACCTAGGACATCAAAGTTCCCCTTCCACTGCCAACCCTGCCTAATGATCTTCTTTCTTTGGCTGAAGCACATGTGCTTCTGTAGGAAAACTGGCAATTTGGTGAGTGTAGAGTGGATAGGAGAGGGAAAGAAAGGACCCAGTGGGAAAATAGATCGATACTTCTTTTTCCTCTCTAATAAATTTTCCGATTCTTTTAGATCATGAACAAATGACCATGCTAAGTGAGCAACAAATCATGAAGATCACAGACGCAGTTTGTGCTGGAATACAAGAGAGCTTACTTCTCTCCCACATACGTTTGAAATTTTCTGTTAGTTTCTTTTCACACACATCCTCCTCCAGGGAGATGTTCTTTTGTGCAATGAAATGCCCAAGAGAGAAGTGGCTAAAGGGAAGGGAAGAAAAGCAAGGACTGACATATGTCAGTAATTAGGAAGAAAACCTCAGGTATGTTCAGGGGAGGGAGAGGTGACAGGAGAGGTGAAGGGTAAGCCTTATCAGGGTAAAGGAGATGAAGCCTGAATTGAAGGAAAATAAGTATAATCAGGAAAAATGGGATCCAGGAAGACTATAATTAGTCAGTTACCAGAGGCAACTTGGTTCTAAGAAGAGAGGGTGGACTGGTCACCAATTAGAAAATTCAAAAGGAAAGAAAGAGGGAAGGGAGAGGGAAAGAAATATTCATTTATTGAGTGCTTAACATATTGCGGATACAAAGCTAGTATATGACAGAGACTGGATTTGAACTCAAGTCTTTCAGACTCCAGGTCTATTCACTGTGCTACCAGTGGTCTCCATAGGAGATTCAGAGACAGAACTTTTGCTGTAGGGTAACATTGAACTATTGAACAGAGTGAGATAAAAGGGGGTTATTCTCTGCTGAGGTGGACTGGATGTTGAATGCTCATCTGAGTGCCTCCTCTTTTCTCATCCTTGTTGTTCTCACTGTTGTTCTGGAACTTCCTAAGTTCTCAAAGAAGATCATGACATCAGGGAGGTGATGCCATGATAAGCCTGTGAGTAGGATTTAAGTGATGGAGGACTGTGCAAAGCCACCAAATTTCTTTTTCTTCCAGAGCAATTAAAGATCCAGTTAGTAAACACTTGCTTGTCTCTCCTAGGTTGGTCTGGAAGTTAAAGATAAAGAGTGGGATGAAGAGGAGAATGACCAAGAAGCTGACACATTCTAATGATGATTAACCAGCACTGCCACATCTACCCCTAAGTATAAAGTTTTGTGTTAATAATACCATGGTAAAAAAAAAAAAAAAAAGGATGTTGTTGATCTCCAACCTTCATCTCAAAGAGGACCAATGACATAACAATTTGCATAAATTGGATTTATCATATTGAGGTAGAATGATGTAGTAGTAAGAGGACTGGTTTGGGAGTTAGTGAACCTCAGTCAAGATCCTGACTCTTCCTTCTTGATTCAATCACCTTAAATGATGCTTCCTTCGACTTTAGTTTCTTCCTTCTTACAGGGTTCACTTAGAGAACCTCTCAGGTCTCTTCCAGTTTTATATCCTATGATCTCATTATGATCTTATACATAGGCATTGAAACAGAAGTAAATACTTTGTATGTATTTTGAATTTGCTTATCTATTTTCATGTTGTTTCTTCCCAATAGAATATAAACTCCTTGAAGGCAGGCAATTTAAATTGTTTATATTGTTTCTCTAGCACATAGCATAGGGCTTAATATGTACTCATTGAATGAATGGATGAAATATGATTCATCTTACAGGGAAGTTGTTACAAAAGTGGGTTTTTTTAAATAGTAGTCTGAGTAATATAATACATTTTGTATTAGGAAGTGGTAGCAAATATTTATAATGCCTTAATTTAGTAACTGCTTACACACTGATTGAACCAACAGAAAAAGCCTTTTCACAAAGAAACACAGATGCTCTCAATGTTCATTTCTTGCTAACAATGCAGGGGAAGTGGAGCCAGGTAAGAAGTTGAGAGAGGATAACCAGGGTGAGCCTAGGGCTTTGTATAAATCTGAACAATGATATTGTCTATCTGACCACAGAGTGGGAGAAAACAAAGCTGAAGTATGGGGTAAATAAGTTGCTTTGGGTGTGTCTATAAAGGCACTATATAAATGTGAACTACTTTTTTTTCATTGACAATTAATATGGATATGTGTTTAACATAATTACACATAAGTAACCTTTATTAGATTGCTTTCTGTCCTGAAAGGAGGGAAGGGATGGAGGGAGAAAAATGTGAAACTCAAAACCTTACAAAAATGACTTGAAAATTATCTTTGTATGTAGTTGGAAAAATAAATATAAAAATTAAAAATAGGTTTCATTGATATATTTTGTTTCTTTTGTTCATTTTCTAGATTTCCTCCTGTATCATTTCCCCTCTTCACTCCTAGGGCTCATGAAGGCTTTTATTTTTTTAAGAAAAACGAGGAAGAAAAGAAAAAAAATTCAGCAATTCATCATCATATCAACCCCCCCCCCCAAACAACATTCCACATTCTACAAAAGGGAGGGGAAGAGTATCTTCTCACATCTCTACTTTCATGCCTACTGTCTACAAGTTCTATTTACTGGCCTGGTTTCTCTTTGATGACTGAGGTTTGGGTTGGGGAGAGGAGGAGGAGGAGGGGAAGATTAGTGTTCCTGCATCTTGTCTCCTTAAGGTATGCCATAGAGGAATTTTTTTACACATGGCCATAAAAATATATTTTTATTCCCAAAAGTTTATTTTTTTTTATAATGACTAATAAACCTTAACCTCCACAGTTCAGCCATTTGTGTGAAAAACTGAAACAAAAGCATTAGAAAGATATTGGATTGGTCAAGGAGGTACCTGAAGTTATAGGTAGCTCATTTCACATTTGTGCAACTTAGAGAGAACATGTTTCCTCCTTTTTTTTTTTCTTGGTTCCCCCTCTCCCTGCCCCGCCTCCCCCATCCACCTAAACAAAGTGCATCTCAAGATAAAGACCCTGTGAAAATTATGTCCTCTGGGCATTCTTACTTTATGGACCAACTGAACTTCAGGTCCTTAGCATCCAGGCTGGAATATGTCAAGGGAGGAAACAGAAAGTCTCCTGTCATCAGCATAAAGCAGAAACAGAATCTTCCAATTTTATCTTCTACTGAAGGGTAGGAGTGAACTTCACTGTTATGATAAATATAAGCTATCTTTTAAATACCACAAAGTTGATCTGACATAGCTATCTGTGCTGGGTAATTGGAATGCCCTGGAGGCAGGAAGGGCTTCAACAGGAGAATCAGGGCACAGGGTAAGTTGGAAGTTGATTACTGTGCCACTACCACTGCGTGGGATGGGGGCAACAACAGAAAAAAATTGAATCCTTATTCTTTAACCCTTCCTCCTGCTCCTTCCAGGGCTCACACTTTCCAATCGAAAGGGAAATAAAGTAAACAGGGATGACTGATATCATGAAGTTTGTCTTGTTTCAGTCCTCTGGAAACTTAAAACAACACCAACATCAACACCAACAACACATTCACCTTCAATAGAATAATGTTGGTTGTTTCATTGAAAGAACTTTTAGATTAGAAATGAGTGCCAGTGAATGACATCCACTCCATTCTTCATCTGGAGAATGCTGAGTTAGGTAACCACACTGATTTCTATTTCCTTTCTTTTCTCATTTGTTGACATCCACAGAGGATAACAGAAACTGAAAGGGAAGAAAAGAGGTGAGCTAACAACTAATTAAAAATATTTATTGTGTATTGATTATCTCCAAGATGTGTTTGTATCCAGCTGAGTGCTGTCCTCTATCTCTTATTGCCTGTAAGTGGTTGTTGTTGTTAGCTGTGTCTGATCTTTTATGACCTCATTTGGGGTTTTCTTGGCAGTGATCCTGGAGTGGTTTGTCATTTCCTTTTCCAGCTCATTTTACAGATGAGGAAACTGAGGTAAATAGGGCAAAATGACTTGTCCAAGGTCACAATCTAGTAAATGTCTGTGGCCAATTCTGAACTCAGGTCTTCTCGACTCTAGAACTAGCACTTTGTGAACTGTACCACCTATTGGTGGAAATATGTGCTAGTTCAGCAATGGGAACTTCATTTGTTCTCTTACATCCTGACTCAGACACCTGAAAAAGACTTTCAGAAAAGTAAGCCTAAGATTTTTTCTGTTCATTGTCTCCTATCTATCCAGAGAAAGTTTGAAATAGGTAGGGAGCTGAACGACCACAACTCTGGAGAAAGTTTGAGGAAAAACTATCTTGTCACAGCATGAATTTGTGGGAGGACAAAACTGGAACTAGGCTAGACAAGGTAGGATACTGCTTGGTTACAATAGGTACCAAGAAGGGGAGAATAGGATAAGGGACACACTCTCTCTTCATTCACATATATATATGTATATGTATATATATATATATATATGTTTATGTACATATATAATATATATGTATATGTTTCTGTACATGTGTGTATATGTGTGTATGTATACTGTTTGTGGGGCAGTGGGGTTAAGTGACTTGCTCAAGATCACACAACCAGTAAGCATCAAGTGTTTGAAGTCACATTTGAACTCAGATCCTCCTGAATTCAGTTCCAGTGTTCTATCCTCTGTGTCACCTAGCTGACCCCTGATGTATATATTTTTGATTACAGAAAATTCTGTTTTTTATGGGACAGAGTTATTAATTTTGTAACCCGTTGAGTTGCATTTGTTACACCAAAGACTTAAAGCTCCTATTGGAAAATAACACAAAAATGATTCAATTTTCAAACATGGCGGGTAGGAGGACATTCAAATTTTAATCCTTGCACATAAATATCTTGTCTTTACTCTGAGGGAAGAACCTAAGCAGGGAGAAATTGGATAGCTTCCCAGTTCATCTTAAGTTATATCTTCACAATTTAGCTTTATTATTTTTGTCTGAAGTATTGTGAATTTTCCACATAGTCAGACATGTTAATATTAAAAAAGTCATACAAAAATGTATCGCAGCACAAATGGATAGCTTTTTGATTTAGCAGTTTTCTGAATTAATCATGTATATGAATTCAATAATAACAACAGCAATAATTAATAATAATGATGATAATGACTTGGCTCAGAATTAACTCTGTTGAATGAAAAGATGATTTTTTTTCTATAATAATACTAATGATAATAAGTAACTACATTTCTTTTTCTTTTTATGAAGTTTGCAGGGTACTTTGCTCACAACAATCTTTCCAGGTTACTATCATCCCAATTTCACAGAAGAAACAGTCTTAAAGGAGTGAATTGATCTACCTATGGACACACATAGCAGAGTCAAGACTTTAGCGCATGGAGAAGGACTCCTGGATAACTGAGAGCTGATTGTAAAGCCAGGGGATAGCAAGGCTGATATTATTAGACTTCAAAGGGTTAATAAGAATCTGTCCCATGTTATGAATATAATATATTCTTTTATTTTGGTGAAAGCAAATATGTGAAGTTCATTAGCATTCAGATGAAGATAAAAGTTTTAATCATTAAGAGCTTCTCTGAGTGCTTAATGATTTCTCCTTCTATTTTTCTTTTCCCAAGACAGGCAGGTCATATCCCATACCTTCTTCTCTGCTGCTGTCTAGCATTCCCTTTGCATCCATCTGGGGCTCTTAGTTGACCTGTTAGAGTGAAACAGGGGGATCCCTCCTTCAACTGTTCTGGATTAGGGCTTGGCTACCCAGCTTTGCTTTTACAGAACACTCTCTCCCAACTTTAACTTTCTTGTAATGCCATTTTTGTGTGTGTGTGCATTCACTGCAGGACTGTCTGTTTGCAGTTAGAGCTCAATAAATCTCCCAGCCTTGTGTCAGCCCCTGGTGTATTGCCGTCCACCTCATAAAACTACTACTTAATTAAGTATGGTGCAGTACAATTGGCAATCTCTGCTTCCCGGCAAAGACCCAGACCTGAGCCTATAAATGTTCTCTGTCATGTTTGTGCCACGAGGAGTGGTACAGGCCAGTAGATTGCTGAAGGGGGATCATTCTTAGCAGAGCTGACAAAGCAATCCCTTCAGGATAATGGAAAAACATTTATAAAGTATTAAAAAGTCCCCTCCTGCCTCATCTGAAAACAGCTTTCATGTGCTTTAGCATGACTCTTGTATGCTCAGAGTTTTTCACAAAAGTAGAAGAGCTTAAAAAACAAATTCTAGGATGTCATCTTCCAGTGAAGGTAAAACCCCATGCAGCAGTTATTTAGAAGTTATTAATGGAATGGACTTAATTGTAATCTGTGTCCTGGCAAATTTGATCAAAACCTAAGAGCCTAAATATTTGTATGAAAAATAGTTTGGTTCAATCTGACAAACATTTGTTAAATACCATCATGTATAGGCATGATGTTAAGCTCTGAAAGTACAGAAAATGAAAACTATATACACACTGATCTCAAGGATCTTATAATTCTTTATTATTAATAATATAATGATAGGACTTTAAGATTATTGAAGTACTTTTCTCATAACAACTTTGTGAACTAGATAATGCAAATATTATTACGGAAGATGATACTTAGACAAGTGACTTAATAGTTTGGAGTCATAAGGATTAGAGGTTAGATTTGAACTCAGGATTTTCACACTCAAATCTAGTTCTCTTTAAAGGGAGATAATGTATAAACACATATAATTAATATGAATTTAAAAAATACAACCAAGAGAGTCATATAAAGTACCATAAGAGATTGAAGAGGGAGAGATCAGTTCTAGGTGGAAAATCAAGTAAGGTAGACTTCATGGAGGATATGGAAACTTTGTTCATTCTTAAAGGCAGGGGAGGATATAACAGGATATAACAGGTATGAAGTATGTTATGAACAAATATAGAAAGGATAGAAATTAAATGGAGGCTAGTGTGTGTTCTGCTTTAAATGGAACATCAACTACAAGAGTAGTAGTAGTATGAGATGAGCTCAGAAAGACAGTTTGAAACCAATTGCAGGTCTTTTTTTCCCCATTCATGTTAGGCTAAAAGACTTGTACTTTATTAAGTAAAAAGTTGAAGAAAGATTATTGATCAGGTAAATGATATTACAGTGAAAAATTAAGATTACCTTGATTTTATTGGTAGAATGAAGGATAAGTTGACCTGGGAGAAGTCATAGCTTTTTATGCAGTAGTAATAATGAATTCAATAATTTTTCAGACTGACATTTTTAGATAATTCAGTCACTGACAGGTAGAATCCAATCTGTTTTCTACTCTGAATTCTCCAAAGAATGCTGACTCAATGTAGAGACAATATGAATAAGTACATGTTAGTTTTTTTGAGCCTCAGTCACAGACTGAGAACCTCTTTTGTCATAGACAGTAGGAGATCAGAACAAAGAACATGAATTTTCATAATAAAAACATTTTATCAATATCCAAACAATTTGCAAACAGATGGAGAAACAATGCTCTAAACCCAGAATAAGGAGAACAAATATCTGGAAAACTAAGAAAAATTGAGGGAATGGAAGGCATTTCAAAATTTTAAGTTGTTATTTGTCCTTTCTTTTCTTTGTTTTCTTTCTTTTTTCTTTCTTTTTTTTTTTTTTGTCCTTTCTTTTCAAAGAGGACCAAAGACATCACAATGTTGGAGTCAGGGTACATTGTGTTGGACCGTGGCTGATCAGTCTGAAGGTTCTATAATGGATTAGGTGTAAGTGGTCCATTAGACCACTTTGGGACAGAGATGTCTCTAGATTTGCCCAGTTCATATACTTAGCACTACTGTGGTTCTGCTTTGCTCATGGAGTACATGACTTTGCTGTGGGCACATCATGCTGTGTTTTAAATATGGCATTTGTTAGGGAGACTTTATGTCAATTATAGTCATAAATTCAGTATCATCATTCTTAAATAGAACTGTGTATCAATTCCAAGTCAAAAATAGAGTCATATGGAAGAATTGCATTTTTTCACTTAGAATATGAATATCAAGTTATATGATTCCAGCAAAAAGCACATTAAATGACTTACGATGTGAACATGTCATTTGGACTCAAATATGATATTCTTTTTGTTGCAGTTTTTGTTTTTTCAAGATAATGGGGTTAAGTGAGTTGCCCTAGGTCACATAGCTCTTAAGTATCAAGTGTCTGAGATCATATTTGAACTCAGGTCTTTCTGACTTCAGTCAGTGCCCTATCCACTGAGCCATCTAGCTGCCCCAATTATAATATTCTTAATAGGAATGTCCAAGAAGAATAGAGACAAAAGACTTCTAGAGGTCAAGTTGAACCAATAGATCAAGAATGTAGTTACAAATATTTTGTTCTTGTTCTGCTAAGACATACTGAGCATAATCCATTCAAGGAGAAAGTTGAGGTTGTGCATGTTACAAAACTGAATGGAATCCTAAAGTTAGTCAGAACTTAATAGGTAGCACATATCCAGAGCAAATAACATCTAAGGAACGCCAATCATAAGGTGTTCTTTTGCATTAGTTAACTGCTTAATGAGGTAGGCAATGTGCACCCAGAAAGTGTCTAAATAAAAAACTGTTCAATATTTACAAATAACAAGGTCCATAAGTCTATGGTAACTATAGAAAAAAAAAGAGAAAGAGAATTGACATTCTCAGAACATATGATAAGAAAGATAAAAAATTGATAGAAACACTTTTTGAGAAGATATCACTTTCCTGAGTGATATTAAAGGGCATATCAGTGGATATATCCCACTGAATTTGTTCCTCTCCCCTCCTTTCATTTATTTATTTTTAATATTCCTTTCTTAAACACATTAGACATCTAAGACTATATAAAGACATCTGTGTTTACAAAATAGCTGGGTCTACCATCTTAAAATATTACTATAATGATTATCTAAACATTCATTCATTTGATAATTATTAAGAAGCTTCTATGGGTAATGAACTATGGACTAGGTACCCATCTTCAAGGATTTAGTGATCTATTGTGGATACCTCAAAGGTGGGGGGGTGATACCCTTTCTTGAAAGCCTTTAAAAGCAGAGACTAGGTGATCATTATTTTTTTGGGGTGGTAGGAGGAATTCCTTTTCCATTTGGGTTCAACGAGATGGCTGCTAAATTTCTTTCCAAATATTAAATTTTATGATTCTGGGATGAATTTGCTTACATTTTCCAAGTTTATTAGCTTCAAAACTGATTCTTTCAGAGGCAAAATGGGTCCTCTCTGTTTTCTTCACACAGTTTTCTATAGCAGGTTAATGGTGGACACTTGAGACAAGTGTTCTTGTTCATTCATGAGCTTTATGCCTCATGACTACAGATCCTATACTTTGTACCCATGGCATAGCCCCAAAAGGATGTGATAGGGGTATATTGAGAGTATAGCTGGATGGCCTCCAGTGAATGTTATTCGAACAGGATTAGCCACAGCTGCGGAGTAGATCTGTCATAGGGAAGTAGTAAAAAGACTCTTGGAAGAGGAGAGCCTTCATCACTTCCCTGCCCCCACCCTTCAGCCAGATTGCCCATCATTTCCTGAGGTGTTGACCCAGAGCTGTGACTTAAAAGACACCTGGTGTCTAACCTAGAGTTTGAGTAGTATGGCATAGGGGAAAGAGCCCAGGTGGGCACTCTAGTTTTGCCAATCCATCTCTGCTGTTTGATTCTAAGTTTAAATTTCCATCTACCACTAACCATGGGTCTCTGGGCAAGTTATAGTATCTCTCTGGGTCTGTGTCCTAATCTAAGAAACGATACAGTTAGATTGTATTCTTTTTTAAAAATTTCCCCTTTTTACATTAATACATATTTATGGAGTAAAACAAGCATTTCCATAACATAGTACAATAAAAAGATATTTTTATGTGAAACTATAAATCTACTAAGCACAAGTATTTTCCTTTTAAATGTACAATGAAATTGTCAAGTAAATTTCTTTTTACTTCCCCATTAGACAGAAATATATATTTACACACACATATACAGAATATATAAAATTATTTCATACATTATTCAATTTATCAGTTCTTTCCTTGGATGCAGTTAGCATTTTTGTTCCTTTATCCTTTTCAGTTAATTTAAGTATTTATAATAGTCAAAATTTAGGTATATATAATAGTTAAAATAACTTATTGCCTAAAGCTGTTCTTAAAACACCATTGCTGTTACTGTATGCAGTGTTCTCTTGGTTTTGTTTATTTTACTCTTTATTATTTCATGCAAGTCTTTCTATGTTTTTCTAAGATCATTGAGCTCATCATTTCATAAAGCACAGAAATATTTCATAGTCAAGACTGTATTCTTTCAGCTCAGAAGTCTGAGAATTTTGTGATTCCACTTCATGTGGTTCAAATAGCCATTGTAGATTGTATTGTTTTTAATTTTTTAAATGAGCATCTCCCTTACCTCTTCTTTTTACCTGCCTTGGGAAAAAGTTTGGTTTTTGTCTCTCAAAAGTGTCCCCTTTAAGTGCCTCTTTACTTCAGCTCCCCTTTCCCTCCTCCCCTTTCTCTTCCTTCCCACCCCAACCCTCCCAGCCTAGGTTATCCTGTTTCCCCATTCCTGCTAATCCTTACTGGGACATTTGCAGATAACTAAAGCATTAGCTGATAAGGATTGGAGGTGTTATCTTCGGAGAGATTTGCATTTTAATAGGGGACTGTAGATCCACAAGCTTTCCAGAGCCAAAGAATGTATCAATGCTTGGAGGTAGGGGGGTGTTTCGGGGTTCTGTGCCCTCAACCTCCAAACTCTAACTGGCCCCGGCTGTGCACTCAGACCTCCAAATGACCTCCTGAGCCCTAACTCTTCTACATTTCCCCCTTCTCTTCTTCTCCTTTTTTTTTTATCTATTCAAAAAGCAGCTTTAGAATTTGATAAGACAGAAGTGGTCATTTCCCCTCCTGTGTCCCACCCTGTGGCCTGGCAGAAGGAAACTTAGAATAGGTCATCCAACCCGTTTCCTGCCCCGAGGACTTGCAGTGATTATTGCAATGCAGTGGCAGCCAAGGATAAAAGTGCCTCAGACTGACAGGGTCTATCTAAAGGCAGACGAGGCATCTTTAGGAGTAGCAACCAACACATAGCCATAGTCCAGGGCCGCAGATTTCTGCTCCTCCCCACCCTAACACCCCAGTTGGTGACTTCGGGCTCCAAGGTAAGCGTGACAACATCGCCCTCTGCTGTCACAGAATTAACCGGTTTTTGGTCTTGGAGGGAGATGTGACATTTTAAGACTATTATGTGAGAGCACAAATAACCTAGGTTCTTTCCAACTCCCTATAATAAGCGTGACTTCTTAGGAAGGAAAATAAAAACATACTTCTAGTGTTAGTAAAATGAGTACCTTCTCTCCCATCTCCTAAAATCTGGCATGGTTTAAACCCTCACTTGTTATTATCGACAAATCTGGTTTCATTAAAGATCATACATAATCAGAATTTTGCACTTTAGTGTTTCATTACTAATAGGAGATTGTAGATTTTTTTATGAATGTTTCGAGTTAGTGGGTCGTTCCTATTCCTCTTCCCCCCCCCCCACCCCAGGACTGTGGATACATCCTTAGGGAATCTGTCTGATGAAGAAGATGGGAAAGCACAAAACCCCAACCCCTTAAATTCTTAAATATTACCAAAGGCGATGCTCCATCACAATTCTCGTTAAGGCTGCGAAAAAACCAAACTGGGGTTTTAAGAAAGTTGGTAGGATTAGCCCACCCTGTGTGTCCCTCTCGGCTTGTGTACCAAGGACGCTTTCTGCTAAGTGGGGAGCCCGCAGATGGGGGTGGGGCAGGGTGGGGTGAAAGCCCAGTAAAGAAAACCACATGTTCCAGTTTACAGGTCAGTTGATATCCTCCCCCGAGGCGCCCTTAATTTCGGGCTTCGACATGCCGATATATCACTGCCACCATCCATCAACACAGCAAGCATCCAGGGGGAAAGCTTTCCCCCAAATGCAACATTGTGAATCTTCCCATTTGTAGCCTCCGTCACACAATTCATTTCCCATTTGATCTGGGCAGACATCGGACTGGTGGTTTTCTTGAGCCCAGTCTGCCTCGAGATAGATGGGTCTATGCTTGTTAAATAGAACTATGCTTGTTAAATAAAGATTGGGATTTCTGGCTTTGTTGCAGCAGTCCTATAACGCCTGGGAGGTGCCAAGCATTCTTTGTCCTGTTAGACTTCTTCTTAAATTTAGAAATAGATTATGCATACACTGAATGATTTCATACAAAATGGGATGAGATAAAGGGGAGGTCTCTGGGAAGGTTAGTGGATTTTGTTTTGTTATGATTTGTTGTTTTCTGTGCTTCCACAGTCTTCTCTCTTCACTGTTGCTACTATTGTGGTTAGCCTCAAAGTTCTGAACAGGGATGCAGACATGATAGTCTGTCCAGAGTAGCCTTTCAGGGCCAAATTTCCAGTATATTTTTTTCAATAATCTCCAATGATTTTTGCAGTGCACACTGCAAGAGTAGGATAACTGTTTTCTGAAGTTTTAATCAGACTTCCATTGCTTAAGCCATCACCATATTTGAGAGTGGGGTAGAATTCAAAGACACAATTCTATGCCTTTTAAGTTAATAGACAGCAAGTTAAAAAATGAAAGAAATAAATGTATTTCATTGAATTTTGGAAAACAAGCCATGAGACACTTTTAAGCATCACAATTTGTCCCATGGGAAACACACTGATCAACTCTGTCTGGAAGCAGTAAAATATACTACTAAAAGACATATTCAGAACCATCTTAATTGTCAATGTACTCTGAAAGATCTTAACCGGCTATAGAAATGAAAAGTTCTTACTTTAGATCTTACTTTAAGAAATAAAACAAAGAAACAAAGTTGGTAGCCTGGAGAGAAGAAGACTCTGGGAAGAGAGATAAGATGACGGTCTTCATGTATCTGAAAGTCTGACATATGGAAGAATTACTTTCTAGTCCTAGAGCACAGAGAAAGACGCAATGGGTGGAAGGACTGTGTAAGGAACAATTTCCTAACAATTAACTTTACCTCAAGTGGAATGAGCTACTTCAGGAGGTGGTGAGATTTTGCTCACTCTAGGTACTTTAATTGAGGCTAGCTGGTCACTTGTCAGTGATATTGTAGAGGATTATCATTCAGTTTGAACAAAATAGCCTCTGAGGGTTCTTTTGATTTCAAGTTTCTATTTTCACCAGTCCATTAGAAGATTCATTGCTTGAGGACTTGGGTAAAACTCTGAAGGCTGTCTGTATATGTATGTGACTGGAATTGGTTCACACATTATCTCATTTGAGTCTTACAACACCATATAATTGCTGTTATCATTATCATGTTTCCAAATGGGGAAATTGAGACTCAGAATAATTTTTGAGATAACCAAGATCACAAAATTAGTAAATACTTGAGGTAGGATTTGAACATAGCTCTTTTTTATTCTAAGTCCTATCTTTTATCCTCTAAGCCAAACCCAGTTACAGAAATTGAACTATTTCCAAATTGGAAGACCTTATTGGGGGGTCAATGGGAAAAGATTAGTTTGGTGTTTAAAGAATATTTAATTTAAACCACTTCTAATAAATTGAAAATCACCAAATTGAAATACCCATCAATGTAATTAGTTGATTTCAAGATTCATACAAATCATTTTATTCATTTTTAACATTGACTGAGTTAAATATCAGTTAAGCTCTGAATAAAGTTTTTCTTTTCACTTGGGTAGGGCTTATTTGTGAATTTATGCGGGGGCAATTTTTGCACACTAGTTAACACTGATTTGTTGAATAATAGCAATAACAATAACTGACCTACTCGTTCTTCTCAGAACTCAGTTTGGCATTCCATCTCAGCCTCTGTGCAGAATTTCCCCAGCCTTGAGAGAACCTGGAGGTTCTTTCTCAATTCCACTTTTTCTGATCCTTGACTTCCTCCAAGGTGAATTAGATGCTTCCTTCTCCTGGAAATCTTTTATGTTCCCTAGGTAGTTCTCTTCTCAGTTTTGCATTCTAAATTCACTCTTTGCATACTCGTTTGGACTCCTCACTAGCAGGTAAACTGTCCATTTTAATTTCTATGCTCTCAATGCTAAGGAAGATGCATTGCACATGTTAGATGCTTAATAAATGTTGAGATAAATTGACTGTCTGGTGTAAATTGTAACTGTCAATGAGTTTATTGCATTTCCTCTAGCAGCTAGGTAGTGTTGTGGATAGAGCAACAACCCTGGAGTCAGGAAGACCCAAGTTCAAATGTGGCCTCAGACATGTGACATTTACTAACTGTGTGGTATTGGGCAAGTCATTTAACCCTGATTGCCTCACATCCAGGGCCATTTCCAGTCATCCTGATTCATATCTGGCCATTGGACCCAGATGGTTCCAGAGGAGAAAGTGAGACTGGTGACAGCACCCCTTCATTCAAATCCAATTCACATGCTTGTCATGGCATTACCTCATCTCCCTGTTGTCATGTTCTTCTTTGAGAACAAAGGATAAATATCAACAGCGGCAGTAAATTCTTTCAGGAGCCTGTAAAACTCTTTCTGTAAAATTATTTTCCCAACAGTCTTTCTTTTAGATTCCATATTTGGGGAAGTCTTATTACTTTGTTAGAAATTTTTTAGAAATTTAGAGAGTGTTTTTCCTAGTATGAGAGCATCTAACATCAGAAAAGTATTACTTTTCCTCTCATATACAAAATATTAATATAGAAGAATTCCTTCTTACCCTTAAAGAATATTATTCCCTCATTTTTTTTTAGCAGGGGAGCTAGTTTCCTATTTAGTTTTCTTTAGATCACAGGATCAAAGTCCTAGAGTTAGAAGGAACTTTAGAGATGATCTTCTCCAATCCCCAAATATTACAGATGAAGAGCTGAGGTCCAGAGATGGTCATATAGATTGAGAGCTAAAAGGGATCTCAAAAACAGTTTGGTCTAATCCCTGATTTTTTAAAATGGGAAATGGAGGCTAGAAAAGATCTTGCCTAAAATCACATAGATAGTGATGAAGATGAAAATTGTGAGTCCAAATCTAGATTTTTTTTTGTTCTGAGATTATGATTCAAAACCTTCCCAAATATCTTTTTTGGATAACAAGACTTTAACTTTCTAGCTATAGTAAACCTTTGTATTGCCTTGTGGAATGACAGTAACTAGGATCATTCTAACTATTGTTGCTATTGTTTTGTTTGCTATTTTCCAATCATTTCTTAACAATAATAATAAAGAGTTAATATTTATATGACTCCATGCACCAGGCACTGTGCTAACAATGACAATTTTAATTAAATTAATAATAATCATTAAATAATAATAATTCAAATTTTTCATAATAATAAATCATAAAATAGCTATTATTTACTTGACACTTGCAAGCGCTGTACAATTTTTAACTTATTTGATTCTCACAATATTCTGGAAAATAGTTGCTATTAATATGCCATTTTATAATTGAGGAAACTGAGGCAAACCAAGACTTAATGACTTTACCCAGACATTTTCGTCTATTAAGGAACCGAAGGTGGGTTTTAACCTAGGTCTTCCTGTCTCTAGGCCTAACATTCTATCTATTACAAGGCAAAAGACAAGAAAATCAGCTTTAAAATCAAAACTATACTCTCCTACAGGTTACCACTTCACCACTGAGAGAGTAGAGATATGCACAGTAATATAAGTAATCGGGGCATATGCATGAAAAGGCATGTGTGTGTAGGGAATCTATGTTTCATAGGTATGACGGGGTAGCTCATCCCACTAATGTTGTACATCATTGAGTGAACTGGTTTTTCCACTGCTCTGGGATTCCCTTCTTCTTTCTCTACTATGTGCTCTCTTGAAGGATGTCTCCATTTAGCTGCTTTCCACTGGGTGTCTTCACTATTGTTAATCTTTTTTTTTCTGCTGGACCTTGCTGCTGCATCTATTGCTTCCTCCTACCATCTTTTGGCTTTTTGTGATAGAGAACAGTCTGTCAATGCTTTTATCTCAACCCAAATACATTCAGCTCTTTTGTAATGTGAATTCCAAGCAGTATTACCTTCGGATAAGCAAGTTAGAGAAGCCCATAGGCATTTTGAAATCTAATTTTTTAAATTACTTTTTCCCTTTTGCAACTGTTATTTGAAATATGGTCTAAACCATTGACTTCTATTTATTATTAACCTGACATTACCACTTTCTTTCCAAGGTATTCCTAGGAAATACACTTAGAAAATTACAAACAAGTTAGCTGGAACTGGGCTGTGGAGATTCCTTTCAACCTATTCCCATAATGTTACTGAATATCCCCATTCAAGAATAGTCCTGAAAAGTCCCAGGTGGAATTGAGGGAGCTAGTTATCTTTGTCCTATTTCCACCAACAGACACAAACACTGTGCACTCTACATTTTAAAAAGACTCTCATAATGAGATAATGATTTATTATTATTATTATCGTTTTGGTTCCCACCTGTGATTTTGTTTGGTGTAGGAAATTCCCTCTCCCAATGTAGGTCAACAGTAGTTCGGCAATTTATTATCCTAGAGTATATTATATCTGGGGCACTAGAGGTTAAAGAACTTGCCCAGGCTCATACAAGTAATGGTATTGTTAGACTGTACCTGATCTTTTTTTTTTTTTATCACAGACCAATGATTTCATCAGAGTGGAAACTCCCTTCTTGGATTCAGATCTCCAATTTGTCTGTCATGGGAGTCGTAGAGAATATCTTAAGGGCACAGAGACTATGTGACATGGCCAGGGTCACACAGTGAATAAGCATCAAGAACAGAACTGAAACCCAGTTTTTCCTGCCTGACTTTAAGGCTAGTCTGGGTGACTCAGTGTTATAGAGACTCAGCTATGCCATTCTATCTGGATGCCTGAATGAATGAGGTTGTTGTTCAATCTTCTACTATGTTGGTATTTGACATGAACAACATACTTAGCTTTGGAGAAAAGCATGTACATATGGAACTAATCACTTTCTAGGATATACTTTGTGTTGTTGTAAAGTCACTTTTAACTCTTCATGACCCCATTTTGGGTTTTCTTGGCAAAGATACTGGAATGCTTTACCATTTCCTTTTCCAGCTCATTTTTACAGATAAGGAAACTGAGGCAAACAGAATTCAGTGATTTGCCCAGAGTCACCACAGTAAGTGTCTAAGGCTAGATTTAAACTCTGGAAGATGATCTTTCCTGATACTGGGTCTGGCACTCCCTTCACTGTACCATCTATCAGCCTGAATAAATACTAAAGATGAAAAGAAGTTAAAAAATTTTCTAATCAAATTAAAAATGAAACCTTAACTGAGTTGAATATGGAAACTTTGCCACTGCTCTATTTATTGGACTTTTATTGATAACCTATCAGGTTGCTACTAAAATCAGCTCTGATCAGATTATTGAGTTATCTAAGTATACATTTCTATTGCCCCAGAATCTAAGCACTTGGACAAATGTATTAGACCAAGACATTTTATCATATCAGAAGGAAATTTCTTTCTCAGTTTTACTAATTATCTAATTAGTTTTTACTAATTAGTTTTACTAATTAATATGCAGCCAGGTTTTAGGACCCAGGAAAGGAGGGGTTTAGCTGTTTATGATTTGCATAGATCTGTGTCTTTTATCAATATTAATGCTTCTTCTACCAGCACAGATTGAAGTTCAGGATACCCTTTAATCCTGTGTGATTTTTATATTATTATTGTTGTTGTTGTTATTTGGAGGCATTTGGGTTAAGTGACTTGTCCAAGGTCACACAGTTAGGCAATTATTAAGTGTCTGAGGCTGGAATTGAATTCAGGTCCTCCTGACTCAAGGACTGATGTTCTAGCTGGTACCACCTAGTCCTCAAATCTATTATTTAGTCTTTGTTACTTAATAATTGTGATATATAACATTTTAGTTATTCTTGCTTGGCATAGTCAATATTATTATTTTAAATAATCTCTAATTTAATTGGCATAGGGAACTTTTAATGGAGAAAGAGCCCCTCTCAAGGCAGATAAGCCCTTGGTTGGTCATACTTCTTAGAAAATTGCTTGAAGGGGACTTGCCTGTGGTCACCCAGCTACGATATTTATTGGAGTTGGGTTGGTGAAGACAGGTCCTGCTGATGAAGTTGGTTTACTAATCATACACTACATGTGTCCATGTACAAAAAAATTCAAGATGAAAAAAACCAACAAAACAAAGAGTTATATCATCTCTAGCCTCAATATAAGGCAAAGTTGTTGAGGAACAAAGTACCTGCTAGATTCACCTTGCCACCTTCCATTTCTTCTTAGAGAACCTCTAACTAAGGTTCAGAGTTAAGACTGTTAGATGTTGTGTTAAGGTGTTAGACCTGATACAGACTAGTAGGTGGTTTAGGCTGAGAACCACAATGAAATGAGATACTCCTAGACTCTTTAAAGTTATTTAATATTATGGAAAGGATAGAGTAGTGTTTCAGATAGATTCTCCCCTTTTCTCATCCTGTCACATAATTTCTATTTCATTTATTTATTAGACTGTATTTGCATAACTAGGTATGTCAATCAATCAAGTTTGAAGAGCACTGACTCCTCCCTGTTGATCCTCTGATTTCCTAGGTTACTAAGAAGTCAAATCAAATGCTTGAGACTTAGTTACCTGTACCAATCAAGTTGTAGGGGTGACTTATTTGCTTTTGAGGGAAAAACAAGCCCAGAAATATCGCTGCTATCACAAAGAAAATTTGTTGTTTTTTAGGGATAGGAGAATAGTGTGCAGGGAGGGATTTGTTTTTCAGTTTTGTCCTACTCTTTGTGGTTTTCTTGGCAAAGATATTAGACTGGTTTACCATTTCCTCATCCAGCTCATTTTACAAATAAAGAAACTAAGGCAAACATGGTTAAGAGATTTGTCCAAAATCATCCATTGTGGTCACATTTGAATTCAGCACTTCTTCCACTTAAGCCTTCTAGCAGCTCTGAGCAGAGACCCCTCAAACAAATAAGCTTGACCAAATTCCCCATCACTTCAGACTACTAGACTGAGTTTCTGACCCAGAGGTTGCTGCCAGTGACGATGTGACACAGGTCATTTTGCCTCTGTATGCTCTTTGCCCTCTTTGGGGAAAATGTAAGCCACGTGTAAATGTGCCTTCTGGGTCTGACTCTAAGGTTGTGTGGAAATTAACTTGGAAGTGAGGTTTAACTGCTTCTCTTTTAGTCTGCCCTCTCCCAGCATTCCCCCCTCTTTCTCATCTCAAAATACCAATCATGCTTGTCAAGGATGTTGTAGATCAGAACTCTTGCTCAGGTACACACAGATTTAACCAAATAATGTCTAAGTTCCTATTATAGGATTACAGTGTTGTAGCTGTAAAGGACCTTAGAGTCTTAAACTGCTCATTTTATGAATAAAGAAAATTAACTGACTTGTTGAGGGAGTCACATAGACAATTAATAAATGAGGCAAGGAATGAAATCAGCTCTTCCTGACCACAAATCCACTGGCTTCCATTTTCACAACTCTACTAAGAGGTATATTATCTCTAGTCTCACTAGGGAAAAGATGACTAGAGTACCATACCATTGATCTCCCCCTTGAGTTACACAACTCTTCTTCCTGGTCTCAAGCCTCCCTTAGGAAAAGGAGAGGAGGGTATCTTTGCTGTCATTCCATTGCAGCCTCTGACCACCTCCAGCCTTCTGTTGGAAGAAGAGAAGGGTCATTTTGTCTTCATACCAGTCCCACTCTTCTAAGGTTGTGTGTATGTAGAAAAGTGACACTCCATCAAATTTCCAGCTTGATCTTCTGTCTTGGGGAAAATTACATAGCAGCATTCCTTAGGTTCCTAGTTTTTCCTCTATCAACTGAACTGCCCAAGACTCTGAAAGGACTCTATCTTTTAGTTAAGATCTTATCGACAATAAAAATTTTTCTTAATTTCTCCTTAATGGTTAAAAATCTTTCCCTAGTCATAACCTACCTACATCAGTGGTTCTAAACCCCTGTAAGGCAGCATTCAAATGCATTTCTACACCCCATTACCCGATTTCTTACTTACATTCTCTCAACCCTCCCCTCTAAAGTTCTATCCCCAAACTATTTACTCTGTTCACTGTACCCTCTGGAGTGATATTTGTCCTTTGTTTTTGAAGAAGAAAGTGACATAAAAAGCACATGAATTAGATTTGAGTGAGGAGGTGCTATGCTGTCACCAGTCTCACTTTCTCCTCTAGAGTCATTTGGGTTCAGTGACCAGATATGAATTAGGATGACTGGACATGGCCCTGGATGTGAGGCAGTCAGGGTTATGTGACTTGCTCAAGGTCGTGTAGCTAGTAAGTGTAAAAGTGTATGAGGCCAGAACTCAGAGCTGGTGTTTTAAACACTGCACCTAATGCCCAATATCTAATCCATAGACAACAAGCTTATTTTCACTTTTAACGTTTTCTTTTTCCCACTTCTACCATTTTCTTATTCTCACAGTGATCTGATTCTCTTGCCACCCTAGCTATCATTTCTAACACTGACTACTTTTTACTCATTCCCCCTGAGTGATTGGTCAAGATGGGGGTATTGGAATACTCCATAATTCCCAGTACCACTTCTGGAGTATTCCCCTACCACTATCACTCATTAAAATTCTCCTCCTTTGAGGTTCACTCAATCATATCTACCACCCAGTCAAAACTCAGGTAGAAGTTGTCTGCAGACTTCCCAGATGCTCCCCTTCTTTCCTCAATGAATTCAGTACTTGACTCATAATCTTTTTTCTCTTTCCCAATTCCTGCCTCATACTAAGGAATTTCCACATACATTCTGATATTTCCTCAAATATCCTAACTTCTCAGTTCCTCAACTCATTTACCATGCTTTATTCCTTCATCCCATGTCAATGACATACAAAGATGATCAAATTCTTGATCCCCCACCCACAAATATACTATTTACATTTTCATGAAGTATGAAATTCTCTTATGTGATCACAGTTCATTGGCTTTACACTTATTCTGTCATTCAATGCCAAACTCTATTCTTCATCCACACTGGGATTTCCATTCCTCAATCCCTTAGTCTGTCCCCTCAGATATTGGGATATTCCTCATCTCTTGTCCAACTTAATGCATATAGCAAGTCAGTACAATGGCTGTGTAGACCTTTAGTTTGGTAGTCATTCTAATACCTGTTCTCTCCTACGCTTTCTTTCAGAAACTCCCAAATACTGAGCTAGTTTGGCAATGTGTATGTCAACTTCATTGCTCATGTGTACCTCCCTGGAATGGACACTGCCAAGGTAAGTGAACTTGTCCACAGTATTCAAAACTTCTCCATTTGCTGTAACTGATGGTTCCACACATAGATGGTGTGGTCCTGGCTGATGGAGTACCTTAGTGTTAATTGTTAGGTCCAAATTAGCCCAAACAGGAGGGAGTCGATCTATACTTTGTTGCATCTCAGCTTCAGAGGTGGCACTGAGTGCACAATCATCAGATGGAATAGAATCTGCACCAATCTGCTTTGCCACTTGAAAGGAGCTTAAATGCATTCTTTTTTTTTTTGCAAGGCTTGCCCAAGGCCACATAGCTAGGTAATTATTAAGTATCTGAGGCCACATTTGAACTCAGGTATTCCTGACTCCAGGGCTGGTGCTGTATCCATTGTACATCTAGCTGCCCCAATTGCATTCTAAACCTCTTCTTCATTTGGAATTCCAGTTAGAAATGGATTGACTTCAACTTGAGATAAATGAGATAAAAAGTCTGCATAAAACTGAATTCTACTTGCCTTCTTACTAAACCAAGAGTCCTGCATCTCTCTAAGCTTCACTTGAACTTTACTTTTGATGGAATTTAATTCTATCTTCTTAGAAATGGATGAACTATCCAGCTGGTAAACCCAGTGGAGATCTGTGAAAATTTGCTTTGGTCTTGGCTGGTAGCCTTTTCAAGTTGAAGAATTTACCTTGATGCCTTGTACATGCTTAGTAAAAATATTTGATAACATGACTGAAAACATCATACTAAAAAAGCATGGAAGCAAGGATATATCTTTGTTTCACTCCATTGGTGACTGGGAAATCTTGAGAGCAACCTCCACTATCTAGAACCCAGGCATGCATGCTGTCATGAATTTGACATACAATACTGATGAACTTCTCTGGGCAACCAAATTTTGGTCAGATCTACAATCATTATATAAAAATCTCTGTTCTGCTCCTGAAATTTTTCCTAGAGTTGTTGGGCAGCAAGCACGATATCAACTGTCCCTTTCTGAAGCCACGCTGGGTCTCAGGGAGATGACCATCTTCCAGGTGAAGGATCAACCTATTGAGAACTCTAGCAAGAATCTTACCAGCAATGACTAAAAGAAAAACACTCCTGTGATTGTCACAGGATAATTTTTTCCCTTTACCTTTATAGAGATGGATGAAGGAGGCATCCTTAAATTCTTGGGGAATAGCCTCTTCATACCATATAATGTGCAAAATTCCAGATTGCTTTTGGATGAGCAATGATCCCCTTCCCACCCCACCTTGTAGATCTCAGCTGGAATAGAACCAGCACCCAGATGCTTTACTACTTGCATTCTAAACCTCTTCTTCATTTTCGAACTTTAACTAGGAATGAATTGACTTCAACTTGAGATAAATGATCAATGACTTCTAAAACTGATGAATGATGGTCTGTTAAGAACACTATGGAAGTGTTCAACCCATCTCTTTAGGATCATGTCTCTATTGTTAATTAATATGACTCCAATCAGCACTGAGTAATTGAGATGCACCTTAGGTCTTTGATCCATAAATAGCCTTTAGGGCATCATAAAAGTACTTTCAATTGTTATTATCCGCATAAAACTGAATTTCATTTGCCTTCTTATTAATCCAAAGTGCTACATCTCTATAAGTTCACTTAAACTTTACTTTTGATGGAATTTAATGCTTTCTTCTTAGAAATGGATGTAAACTAGCTGGTAAACCCTGTAGAATTCTCATTTTTCATTTAACAACTTTTTTATTTCCCCCATCATTTTCATCAAATCAGCCTTGATGTTTGCAAGTGTTCTGTCCCAGGTGAGAATGCTGTGCTGTACACCAAATCTCTAAAAGCTGCCAATTCTTTTTCTGCTCCACTGTTGCCAACTGTGTATTGGTTCAGGTTTCCCTCCAAGTTAACAACAAATTTTTCCTGTTCAGAGAGGCACTCTAATCTCTTGACATTAATTCTTTTGTTAGTCATTTTGTCTTGGGTCTGCTGCTCCAGTTGAATGTGAATATTTAGTTTGGAGATGATGAGTCTGTGATCAGTTCCCACTCTCTGAACCATACATTGTCAGTGCCATTCTTATATCCTGTCTGCCTCCTCTCTTTACAGTCATGTGGTCTATTATATGATAATTTTTGCTGTGAGGGTACATCCAGGAAGTTTTGTTGTGTTTAGGTAAATGGAAGACAGTGTTTGTGGATGAGAAGGTCATGAGGTACACAAGTCTTCATTTGTAGGTGACTATTGTTGTTGCTGTTTCCAACTCCATTCCTCCCAAGGACTCCCTACTATGTCTGGTAGTCTGAGCCTACACTAGTGTTAAAGTCATCCAGAAGTATAAGCTTGTCTTCTTTTGTTACATTGAGGATAAGGGTCTCTGGGTCTTCACAATATTTTTCTTTGATTTCATTAGGATTCATCATTGTGGGAGCTTAGGCATCGATGATGGTGGCAAGGCATTTTCCTGCAAGTGGCAATCTCATGTCATGAGCCTGTCATTCACTCCTTTTGGTAAGCATTCAAGCTTCTTGACTAGATTAGTTTTGCAAAACCTACCCCAACTTCACTGCAGCCAATCCAGAAAAATGTGCATCCAGATCCAGCTTCAATTGTCTGGTCTTTATTTGCCAACCTTATTTCTCTCAGGGCTGTTATTTGGATGCTATCTGCTGAGTTCTCTTTGCACAAGGGTTGCTAATTTTTTTTCTTTCATATGGTTTTTTAAATTAAAGATTTTATTTATTTTGGGTTTTACAATTTTCCCCTAATCTTACTTGCCTCCCCCACCCCCCACAGAAGTCAATTTGTCAGTTTTTATATTTTTCCATGGTACACATTGATCGAAATTTAGTGTGATGAGAGAGAAATTATATCCTTGATGAAGTATAAGAGATAGCAAGATCAGACAATAAGATATCAGCTTTTTTTTTTTCTAAATTGAAGGTAATAGTTCTTGGTCTTTGTTCAAATGCCACAGTTGTTTCTCTGGATATAGATGGTATTCTCCATTGCAGAGAGCCCCAAATTGTCCCTGATTGTTGCACTGATGGAATGAACGAGTCCATTATGGTTGATCATCTGCCTCCATGTTACGGTGTATAGTGTTTTTCTGGTTCTGCTCATCTCACTCAGCATCAGTTCATGCAAATCCCTCCAGGCTTCCTTGAATTCCCACCCCTCCTGGTTTCTAATAGAACAATAGTGTTCCAGACATACATATACCATAATTTGCTAAGCCATTCTCCAATTGAAGGACATTTACTTAATTTCCAATTCTTTGCCACCACAAACAGGGCTGCTATGAATATTTTTGTACAAGTGATGTTTTTACCCTTTTTCATCATCTCTTCAGGGTATAGACCCAGTAGTGGTATTGTTGGACCAAAGGGTATGCACATTTTTGCTGCCCTTTGGGCGTAGTTCCATATTTCTCTCCAGAAAGGTTGGATGAGTTCACAGCTCCACCAACAATGTAATAGTGTCCCAGATTTTCCACAACCCTTCCAACAATGATCATTTTCCTTTCTGGTCATATTGGCCAGTCTGAGAGGTGAGCAATTTTTCATGTGACTAAGGATTGCTTTGATCTCCTCATCTGTAAATTGTCTTTGCATATCCTTTGACCATTTGTCAATTGGGGAATGACTTTTTTAAAATATGACTCAGTTCTCTGTATATTTATATTTACAATATTAGTTGTAAAGATTGTTTCCCAGTTGACTACATTTTTTTTGATCTTGGTTACAGTGGTTTTGTCTGTGCAAAAGCTTTTTAATTTAATGTAATTGAAATCATCTAATTTGTTTTTAGTGATGTTCTCCATCTCTTCCTGAGTCATAAACTGCTTCCCTCACCATAGATCTGACAGGTAAACTAGTCCTTGATCTTCTAATTTGCTTATAGCATTGTTTTTTACATCTAAATCCTGTATCCATTTGGATCTTATCTTGGTTTAGGGTGTGAGGTGTTGGTTACATCCACATTTCTTCCATACTAACTTCCAGTTTTCCCAGCAGTTTTTATCAAAGAAAGAGTTTTTAATCCCAATATCTGGACTCTGTGGGAGGTTGTTCATTTTTCAGGTCTATTGGATCTTATGTTGTTTATGAGTGTGTACACATTTCATGCTCTGATGGTGAGTAGAATCTTCGTTGAAGAAGTTTTTGTAGATTATTTTTGTGTGTTTCTCCCATAGAGTAGTATTTTTAAGGCACCTTTTCTAGCCCCTTGCTAGAGGTGAACAGTGCTGTTCTTAAAAGGGCTACTCAGACATCAGGAGGCTGCCAAATTGCACTGCTGCTTTCAGTGGGGAAATGATCTTATGACCTGGGTTGTGACTTTAATTCCCAGTGTATCCACACCTGCTGCTTCATCATTTGCCTGATGCCACAGGACTTTGAGATAGGAATGGTTTTGTGAATGACATGTTTTGATTCATATATAAATAGGATTTGAGTCAGGCAAAGTTGTATGAAAGTTGTATGAAGTCAAAGTCTCATGATCCAGTGGCAAGACTGAGTCAAAACAACTAGTGATGGCTCTGGATACAGTGGATGACCTTGGATCTTTGATCTCTTAAGCAACCTCTATGTACCACACAACACCTGTTTCAGCTGCCCTCAAAGCTGTTGGAAGTGTTCTCATCTGCCCACTCCACCAGTGGAAGACTGGGGTAAACAGCTCCCCCCTAACTAACCAATGAATTTCAGACTCCTTCAGCCTGGTTTAGCTCACTTGCCAAAACAGTTTACTGGGATGTGGTCACTGGACACATTATAACTTCTTGGAGCCACAGGTGAGAGTTAGGTGCCTCAGTTGGACCTCAGAGGTGGAAAGCAACCCAGAAAAGGCTCAGCAACCTTCACACCAGAGGTACTAGTCTTCCTTAAACCCCCCCTTACACCCCCTGATACATTGTAGGCACTTAAAGAATGCTTATTTCCTCGCCCCCCTTCCTTCAATGCCTCCCTTGTCTCAACCCTCTCAGCTGAGAACCTAGTTTCATATTTTATTGAAAAAATTGAGGACATTCAAGAGGCTCTTCTTACCTCTTTCTTATATCATCCAAATACCCTCTGTCCCTATTTCCTCCTTTATCCCCGACTCACAAAAAGAAATGCCTTTCTCCTTGCCATGGTTAATCTCTACCTACACAACTGATCCCATTCAAATGAATATTCTCCTCTATCATTCCACTCTCATCTGTTATACTTCTCTACTAGCTGCTTCCTTGTCATCTGAAAACATTCTTTTTTCTCCCTTTCCTCAAAAACCCATCATTTGTCCATCCACCCTTATAAATACCACCCCATATCTTTACTTTTCTTTTTTTGAGAAAGTCATCTTCACTTTCTTTCCTCTCTCTTCTTAACTCTCTACTGTCTGACTTCCAACCTCATCCTTCAACTTAAATAGCTCTCTCCAAAGTTATTAATAAATTGAATAGTGTTTTCTCACTCCTCAGCCTTCTTCACTTCTCCATAACCTTTAACACTAGATCACCATCTTTCTCTTAATGCTCTCTTCTTTTTTAGGTTTTTGGAGCACTACTCTATATCGATTCTCTTCCCATTTATCTGACCATTCTTCCTGAGTTTCCTTTGCTGGATCACCATCCAGGTAATGGCTGCTAACTGAGGGTATTAAATAGAACTTTGTTCTCATTCCTTTTCTCCTCTCCCTCTGTATTGTTTTGCTTGGTGATTTTATCACTTCCAATAGTTTCAATAATCTTCTCTATGCTAATGATTCCCAATCTACCTCTCCTGCCCCAAACTCTCAATTGACCTCTAGTCTCATATGTTAGACATCTTAAATTGGATGTCCAGTAGACATCTTAAAATCAACATGTGCCAAACTGAACTCATTCTATTTTTCCCTTCCCAATCTCCCTATTGATCATAGAAGGTGCCACCATCATCTAAGTCCCCCAGGCTAACAACCTAATTGTCACTATCTCTCACTCTTCATATCCCATCTATTGCCAAGGCCTTTTGAGTTTACTATTATTAACAGTGCTTGAATATATCTCACTTTTCTCCTCTAATACTGCCATCAACCTGGTGCAGGCTCTTTTCTTCTCATGTCTGGACTATTGAAATAACCTGATGGTTCTGCCTGCTACCAGTCTCTCTCCAATTCGCTCCACTCCATCCTCCATTCAACTGCTAATGTGATTTTTCTATAGCATGGAGTTATGTCATTCCCTTACTACATAAACATTACTGGTTCCCTATAATCTCCAGGATCAAATATAATATCCTGTACTTGGTGTTCAAAGTCTTTCCTAACTTGTGCTCCTCAACCCTTTTTAATCTTCTTAGATCTTACATACCCCCATGTCCTCTTTCATTCAGTGGCACTGACCTCTTTGCTGTTCTTTAAACAAATTCTATTTGCTTATTGGCCATTTTTATTGGTCTCATGGGATCACCTTCTCCTCCTGACTTCTCTGACTCTCCTTAAGTCTCAACTAAAATTCCATCTTCTATAGGAAATCTTGTACAATTCTTTTAAATTCCAGAGTCCTCTGTTGATTATTTCCAATATAGCCTGTTTGTACATAGTAGTTTTCTTGTTGTGTCATTCCATTAGACTGTGAATTACTTTGGGGCAGGAACATTCTTTTGACTTTTTTTTTGAAACCCACTGCTTAACAGACTCACTGATTAATTGACTGCTCTGTCCACTTCTTCATCTAGATGCCCTTTATTCTGAGATTCTATGTATCTATGAAAATTTCTCAAATAAGATTCCACATTGAGCTAATGCCTTTTGTTAGCTGAATATTGTTGTTCAGTCATGTCTGACTCTTTGTGACACCCCTTTGGAGATTTCTTTCCAAAAAATACTCGAGTGGTTTGCCATTTCCTACCTCATAAACTGAGGCAAACAGGAAGTGATTTACAACTTTTAATTGAATTTATGCCCTTCACTCTTTTTTTTTTTAGGTTTTTGCAAGGCAAATAGGGTTAAGTGGCTTGCCCAAGGCCACACAGCTAGGTAATTATTAAGTGTCTGAGACCAAATTTGAACCCAGGTACTTCTGACTCTAAGGCCGGTGCTTTATCCACTACACCACCTAGCTGCCCCTGCCCTTCACTCTTGAAGAGGACCATGACATCAGGGGCTTGTGCAAATGAATTGGATTTGAGTGAAGGTGTGCTGTGCTAAGTCCCCAGCCTCACTTTCTCCTCCAGAACCATCTGGGTCAGTGACCAGATATGAATCAGGATGACAGGAGAGGGCCCCTGGATGTGAGGCATTCCAGATTAAGTGGTTTCCCCAAGGTCACACAGCTAGCAAGTGTAAAGTAAATGAGGTCAGATTTGAACCTGGTCCTCCCTTCTCCAGTGCTCTATACACTGTGCCACCTATCTGTATAACATATATGTGTAAATATACATATATATATATATACCAATATACATTTATAAATAGTATATATACATATATTTATATATATATAATATACATATAAACTATGTAATATGCAACTAGTAAATGTATAGGACCAGATTTGAACTCAGGAAGATGAATCTTCCTCACTATAGGTCTGGTATTCTAACATCTGTAACACCTAACTGATTTCTGGGTTTTATTCATTGGGTAAAATAGGGGGAACAGAAACACAGAGACTCTTGAAGACCTTGGGTCATTCTCATATTTGCTAATATTTAAAATTTCTTTTGATTTACTTGACATCAAAGGAAATGGAGTTAGCTCTCAATTATAAGTCCAATTGAATGAATGAACAAAGCATTTATTAAGGTCTTCCTATTGAGCAGAGCATCAGGATACAAGATGCCCCTCCCAGGATAAGGTCTCTTCTAAACTTACCACCAGATTGTTAACTCAAGGCTTGACTGACATCATTCCTCTAACCATCTTTCTCCTTTGAATAGAGGACGACAGGATGGAGGAGCTTGGGATTCCTCCCAAAACTTTCCTTTATAGAGGGCAGAAACAGGACTTTTGGGCTAACTCTACTCTAGATCTCTTGTTCTTCCTGGTTTCTTCTCCAAGCAGTATGCTGTTCCACAATAACCGGTGCTAGGCATCCTGTAATGACCACAACATCCTCCCCACAATATCCTTTGCTGGTGCCTTGTGGTCTCCATTCCCTCTTTCCTATCTCTCTCTTTTTTTTTTTTTTGTATATTGTCTTTCCTCATTACATTGTGAGTTCTTTGAAGACAGGAACTAACTCTTTTTTAATTAATTATATTCTTATTGCTTAGCATAGTATGTAGCACATAGTTAGTTCATAATAAATGTTTATTGAATTATATTGGATATAATTAGCAAAAGAAAAACATCCCTGTTCTCAAGGAGTTCACATTTTATTGGGGGTAGACATACACGGAAGGGTTTTGCTGCAAGTTAGATGGGAAAGTCCCCTGGTCCTTAGGGTACAATGATAAAGCAGATGTTAAATGTCTCTTCTTTAATATAATTTCCATGGACACAGTTGCAACAGTTTCTGGTGTTCAGGCATCTGACTGTGTCAAGGCAGAGTGTTCTTTTCTGGGTCTTTAATAGCTGTGGCTAGAGCGCCCTCAGGAGCAACCATCTCCACATGGGCTGCTTCCCTGGATGCGGAGCTGAGATCGTTGCTATTTCCAAGGCTCTTGAGTTAGGGACCTAGACTGCCTCCATCAGGGCCAGAGGAGAGATGGTGGCCAAGATTTTGGTACAGTGGACAGAGCTCTGGACTGGAGCAGAAAGACCTAATTTCAAATTCAGTCTTAGACATTTACTAGCTGTGTGACTCTGGATGAATCACTTCATCTGTTTGCTTCAGTTTCCTTGTCTATAAAATGGGGATTAGAGTAGCATTAGAATAGCATCTAACTTCCGGGGTTGTAGTGAGGATCAAGTGAGAAATAAAAATTGCGAAGTATTTAATAGTGCCTGGCACATAGCACAATTGAAATGCTATTCTTTCTTCTTGTTCTTGTTCTTGCTGCTCTCCTCCTTACTCTTTTCTCCCCCACCTCCCCCTCTTCCCCTCTCCCTCCTCTCCCCTCCTCCTCCTCCTCCTTCTTTCTTCTTCTTTCTTCTTTTCAGTTAAGTTGGCTTTCCTGCCCTGTATGTAGTAGCTAGTTGGTAATTAGTGAGGGTACCTGTCTCCCCTTCTCCATAGGAGTTGTTGCTTTGGAGAAATCTGTGAAGGCTTGACTAGAAACAGGATCAATGATGGTGAGGGAAACTACTGCTACTCCTAGTATTCTTGTTTCTATTTTCCTGTTAATGGCAAAGGGGGAATTACTATTGGTGTTGATGAGGAAGTTCTCAATGATATTTCACCTTAGTGAAGTGATGGAAGCAAGTCAGGTGGTTTTGCTGATACTGTTGTTCCTAAGACTTTTTGGGAACTCTTTGGGCTTAGGGTTTTTGAGCTACCTTTGTCAGGGTCTAAGAGTCATCAAATTGTAGTTGTGATTTGGCTTGACCTGATTTCCTATTGAGAGAGAGCCCCAAATGGCAGATAACCCAAATAACATTTTGATTTTAGGTCTTGGGTCCAAAGATGAGTACTTTAACTTGAATCAAATTTTATCTTTCAAATGAAGAACTGTATGTAACATACCACAAGCAAAACTCAACAAACATTAATCGCTTACAATGTGCAGATATTAAGATATTAAGAGAGATATAAAATGTAGTGGTCCCTGCCCTTAATGAACTAACTGATGTTAAGTTACCAACATAGACAACTATAATATACAACTTTGAATAGTAAGTATATACTGGTGCAGATCAGAGAATTATATTAGGTCAGAGTGGAGAAAATAATTACTAACTGAAAGATTCCAAGAGGTTTTCTGGAAGGATTGACAATTTGAATGGATTTTTAAAAGATGAGTATGATGTCAAGAGGCAAAGAAGGGGAAGGAGTGCATACTAGGCATAGGGAGTGTTGAATGTTTCAGAGGGGAGGAGAAGAGTTGCTTAGGCTGGCAGAAGGAAGGTAAAAAACAAGCACTTATTAAGCACTTAACTATGTATACAGCTACTGTGCTTTACAAATATGATCTCATTGGATCCTCACAGTAATCCTAGAAGGTGATGCTATTATTATCCTTATTTTACAGTTAAGAAAACTGAAGCAGATGGAGATGAAATGGAGGCATTTGAACTCAGATCCTCTTGATTCCAGGTACAATGCTCTATTTACTGAGCCATCAAGCTACCTCTAGTCAGCTTTAGCAGAAACTAGAGAGGAATAATATAAGATGAGATTGAAAATGTAAGATGATGTTGGAGGGCCTTGAATGCCAGGCAGATGAATTGGACCTTTCATTCTTTCCAGAAAGGCCTCGCAGGTAGGGGAGCCACAGAGACCCATGCCCTACCACCAATGCTCCCCCTAGACAGCATGGGAATTTGGCAACACTTATTATCCATTTGAGACATCCTCTCTCTGTACAATAAAGAGACAAATCTCTACCATCATTCTTCATTGTGGGTCTGAGTAAGTCACATTGAGTTCCAATTTCCCAATGAGATAGAGTGTTTGAAATGACTTAGATCCTAAGAGACAATAGGGTTTCACATCTGAAATCTCTTCTCTCTGAAAGTAATGAGTGATGGTGACAGGCAGTGGGGTTATATTCCAAATGCCAAAACAGACCTCAGGGGGTCCCATGGTGAGAACACTTCTTAGTCCAGAGAAAGAAGAAACTTGAAATGGAAAGAGGATCAGTGACTCCATAGCATCATCATTCTAGAGCTGAAAGGGATTTCAAGGTCATCCAACCTACCCCTTTCATTTTATAGATGGTAAAAATGATATTGCTAAAGCAATATCACAGAGGCAGTAAATAGAAAAGTAGGACTCTTCTTACTCCAAACTTAGTGCTCTTGCCACTGTACCAGAGTGGCTTAAGAGCAGGTTTATTTCTCCTTAGTCAAAATGAGAGGGAATGGAAATCAAAAAAAGAGGATAATTGCTACTTAAGGGAGGATACTGATTCATTATTGGAGCATAGCAAAATGGGTATTCAGGTACTCAAAAAAGGATATGCAGAGTTTTTCTTTTTTAATTTCTTGAAAGGTAAAAATACAAACAAATAAATGTGAGGGGAGGGATTGAGTTCTGATGGAGAGGGGAATTTCAAGTTCTGGTTTAAGTTCAGTTCCAGAGAAAGATTCTCAACCAAGCCCTGCCAAAGTTCCTCCTGCCTAATCTATAACACCCCCTGCAATCTGGATCTTGGGCCTCTTCCAGCTGCCCAGGCCAATTGTACTGACTTGCCCATAGTTTTCCTCCTCTACATAAACCAGGCCTAAAGTAAGGCTGCCAACTTCATTTTGAGTTGTGAAGGGCCACCCCTTAATTTAAGGGTTGGGGGTCTGGGATTTGAATCCAGATTCTCCAGAGATGAAAAGTCAGAGCCCTATCCTCCTGCCCCCCCCATAGTATTAATCTCATTAATGCCAAAGACTTGCAGAGCCCCTAGTAAAATATGAGTTCATTAATGGAACACTGCATGCTTGTTTGCTCATGCTTCTAGCAGACAGGAATTGTGCCCAGTGGAACAACACAACTGTTTAAACCAGGCCCACAGGAGAGTAATTTATACTGGTGGTTAGAACAGTTCTAATGGGGCTCTGCTTTCCCCTAGAAGCATCCTGACGAAATGGTCTGGTTTTCTTATTGAATCCACTTGATTCAAAAGAGGGCTAATTTAAATTACACATGTAACTTCAGTGCTACAATTTGTTTGACCTATTGTTAATCATTGTAGTCGAGGGGTTTTCATTTGCTCACCAGTCATAGGACGCAAATTATTGATGTCTCATATGAATGATAGAAACTGAGGTAGTGGAGGGTACTGACCTATATAAAGCTACAAAAAAGTCATTGTTAGTGTGAGGAATGAAGAAATGGGATGAAGCCCATATGTGGGATATCTCATGCATCTAGAACTGGAAGAGATAGATGACAAGGTAGATAGAATGTTGGGCTTAAAGTCAGGAAAACTCATCTCCCTGAGTTCAACTCTAGTCTCAGACAATTATTAGTTGTGTGAATTTGGGCAAGTCACTTAACTTTGTTTACCCTAGAATCCTGACCTGTAAAATGAGCTTAGAGAAAGAAATGGCAAACCACTTCAATATTTTTGCCAAGAAAATCCCAGAGGGACTCATGAAATATTGAACCCAACTGAATAGCAATAGAACGTGGGATCAAGATTTGAAGATCAAGTCATTCAATCCTTCTATTTTACCAAAGAAGAGACAGGTCTAGAGAGGTGAGGTCACTTGCTCAAAGTCACACAAGTAGTTAGTAGCAGAGCCAGCATTGGAACTCTAGTCTACTGTCTAAAAATTCATCAGTTGTTTAATTACAATTTACAGCTTTCCAATGGTATAAAGTGATCTCTTCTTTCATTAACAGACTTTGGAAAGTTAATTAATGATAATAACATAATGTAGAGCTAAAAGGCACTTTTCAGTTACAAAATCCTTTAAACATTTATCTTACTGTATATTCACCATAGCCCTTTGAGGGAGGTGAAGTGTATATTATTATGGTCATCTTACAGATGAGGAAATTGAGGATCAAAGAAATGAAGTGGTTTACTCAAGGTCATATAACTTGTAAAAGAGGGGGGGCTGGAATAGAAACTTGAATTTTCTGATGCTCAGGTCAAATGTTCTTTTCACTATCTCTGGGTCTAATTCAATTTCATCATCTATTCACATGTAAGGGTGACTATCAATTCTCCTTGGAATTTTGAGTCAGCTATGAAAAGGTAAGTAATATCAATAGATTAATAGAAGATACTATGTCATTATCCCTTGGGCTTAATTTATTTTCCCATAACCTGCCCCCTATAAATTGGTCAATGTGAGAAAACAGAAGAGATGTGAAGTTTGAAAAATCAAGGAAACTCCAACCCCAGAACTAAAGATTGCCTGGTTTATAGGCTTCCTTTTTGATAATGAAAATGGGAAAGTATATAGAATTACAGTATACAGAATTACAAAGTCTTGATTGGGAGGAATCTAAGTTCTTTGACTAGGAAGAGGAATCCAAGGGAATGATTAAACTTGAGAGTGTTAGGGAGCTGGGAGAACCCTGTTCTTTTTTCTCAAGGACTCAGCACCCATGCCTGAGAATCTCATTCTGGCAAGATGAGAGGCTTCAGAGCCAAAACCGTGAAGGAAGGAGAGTTGGTTGTGGACAACAGGGTGCTGACTCCTAAGTTAGGATTCCAGTCTTTTCTGAAAGAACTGACAAAAAGCTTATGGACTTTAATAACCTTAAAGAGCATGATAATATTAACTCTTTCTTTGAGAAAGGGATAGACCAGGATTTTAGCCGAAAGGGAACCTGGAGGTAGCAGAACATCTATCAGGTCAGTAGAGATCTAGAGTTTAGTTAAGTAAGTAGTGTCAAGCCTGGCAAAAGCTACCTGTTCAGTCAGGCAGCATCTGATAGAGAAATATGTAGGTAGCAGGGCAAATGGGAACAGTGGTGACCTAACTGGAAGAAAGCCATTAAGACCAGTTTAGGGATGAGTTACTTCACACTTCTACTGTAGCAATGTATGTTTCCTACATGTCCTGCTTTCCACATGTTCATACTGGAAATATGTTTTTCCTATGTATAGTTCCCATGTGATTTTCTTAGATGTCTATTCTTCCCATTGAAGTGACCAATGAGAAGAACCCAGTCCTGAGAGCATGTGTGCAGAGGATTCTGCCTGCCTGATTCCAATCCATGTAGAGAGTTTGATGAGTCTATTTCTAGACTTGCAAGATGATATTCCCTATTTAGAGTTTGCCCAGATATTCTGTGACTATTTTCTGTCTCCTTCCTTAATGTTTTACATTCAGGTACCTCTCTCCTCTGGAATGACCTGTGAATACTTGGTTTCCTAAATGTGCCTGAAATGTAGCTACCTTGTGTTGTGTCTTTTTTCCTTTGATCCAGTGAGATCTTAAAAGGTTGGAAGAATCACCAGAGATCAAACCAAGTTCCAAGGATAAGCCAAGTCTTTAGGAGCTAACTGCTTGTTCCAGGTGAGCTAGCAGTGGAGATGTATGTGTTCTGCAAATGAGGGAGTGACTTGTTCATGCCAGACTAATACAGTAACTCAGTGGTGAGAAGAATGTAGTTAGTATTTTAAGACTCTCTAGGGATGTAGAGGGGAAAGTATGTTTTTTTTGGGGGGGGACATTTTTGTGCTTTGGTTCTTGCTATATCTTTTCACAGAAGTGCTGTCTTTTTTCTTTTTTATTTTTTTGGTAGCAACAAGCTTTTTTTTTTTTGGCAAGGCAACTTACTCAAGGTTACACAGCTAATGTCAGGTGTATGAGGTTGGATTCTAACTCAAGTCCTCCTGACTCCAGGACTGGTACTCTATCCACCACCACCTAGTTGCCCCTTACTATATCTTTTTTTTTTCTTTTTTGGTTTTTGCAAGGTAATGGGGTTAAATGACTTGCCCAAGGTCACACAACTAGACAATTATTAAGTATCTGAGTTCACATTTGAGCTCAGGTCCTCCTGACTCCAGGGTTGGTGTTCTATCTACTGCTACACCCAGCTGCCCACTATAGCTTTTCTTTTTTTAAAAATTTATTTATTTTCATCTATATGCACATGTATATTTTTTCTTTTCATCCATTTGTACACACATTTCCAAGTTACAAAATTTCCCTCCACCCTTCCTTTCCACCCCTCTCCCTGTAGTAGAGAACAGTTAGGTATATATTTTATATACATATTTTGTTAAACATATTTCCAAATTAGTAATTTTTGTCATGAGGACTCAGGATTAAGGGAAAGAGATATATAAGAGATGCTTTTTTTTTTAATAAAATGCTCATCAGATTCGGTAGGAGCATTTTTTCCTATGTGTTTTGTTTTGCTTTTCTTCCTTTAGCTGGGAATAATATAGTCCATAACAAGTCAAATGCAGTTGTCCTAGCTCTCTGGGCTGTCGAGAGGAGTTGCATCCACCAAGCTTGTTCCTCTTATAATGTTCTCTTGACTCTACTCCCTTTGTTCAGCATCGGATCCTGTAAATCATTCCATGGTTCTCTAGAGTCCAAAGATTTATAGTTTCTTATAGAACAATAACATTCTGTAGTATTCATGTACAATAGCTTGTTTAGCCATTCCCCAATTAAGGGCATCCCCTCAATTTCCAATTCTTTGCCACTACACAAAAGAGTTGCTATGAATATTTTGGAATATATATATATATATATATATATATATATATATATATATATATATATAAAACTTTTCCCCTTTTTTACAATTTCTTCTGGATATAGTCCTAGAATTGGAATTGCTGGATCAAAGGGTATGAACAGCTTTATTGCTCTTTTGGGTATAGTTCCATATTGCTCTCCAGAAGGGTTGGATCCATTCATAACTCCCCCAGCAATGCATCAATGTCTCAGTCCTCCCACAACTTCTTCAACATTGATCTTCTTCCCTTTTCCTCATCTAATGTAATAGGTGTGAGATGATACCTCATTGTTGTTCTAATTTGCATTTCTCTAATCAATAAAGATTTGGAGCATTTTTTCATATGATTATATATAGCTTTAATTTCTTCATTTGAAAACTGTCTGTTCTTATCCTTTGACCATTTAGCAATTGGGGAATGACTTGTGACCTTATAACTTTGATGCTATTATCTATATTGAGAAATGAGACCTTTATCAGAACTCCTGGTTGTGAAGATTTTTCCCAACCTTTTGCTTTTCTTGTAATTTTGGAAGTATTGATTTTATTAGTGCAAAAACTTTTAAATTTAATATAGTCAAAATAATTCATTTTGCAGTTCATAGTGTGCTCTAATTCTTGTTTGGCCATAAATTTATACCTTTTCCATAGATCAGATAGATGAGTTTTTTTGTCTATTGCTTTATCTAGGGTATTGCTTTTTATGTCTAAATCTTATACCCATTTTGACCTTATTTTGGTATAGGTGTGAGACGTGGATCATGCATAGTTTTCGCTATACTATTTTCAAGTTTTCCCAACCTGATATAGCTTTTCAATAACTATCCCTTTAAAAACCAATTGTAATTAATTGTGATAAATGGGTATCACTACCACTGGTATCAGTGATAAAGAGGAGACAATATCTGATTCTAGGAAATTGAAAATGGGGAAAATACCTAGAATGAGGGACTCAAACCAATAGCCATCGGTGGAATCTTGTTATCTATGTTGGGGTCCCTCTAAAATCCTGAAAGGATGATGTAACTAAACTCTGGGTACCAGATCTGGAAGTTCAAGCAGAGTTGGGATCAAGAAAGTAAGTTCAGAGCTTCTAAGGGCTACCTGTAATTAAAGAGGTTACCTATAAGATGGGGGAAAAGATAGATAGGTAGATAGCCAAGACAGAGCATTTCTATGTCCTATATAATGTTCAAAAATTGTGCTCCCTGTTCCTTATTCACTGGAAGTTTGAGCCTCCTTGTTAAAGATGCTTTTTATTATTTTAATTTTTATAGTTCAGATTTATGATTTTATCAGTGTGGGGAGCTCCTGGTGTTTACTTGATTTCACTGTTGTCATTTTTCAGTCATATCTTATTCTTCATGACCCCTTTTGGGGTTTTCTTGGCAAAGATTTTGGAGTAGTTTGCCATATCCTTCTCCAGCTATTTTTACAGATGAGGAAACTGAGGCAAACAGGGTTATATGATTTGTCCAGAGTCACACGGAGAGTAAGCTCTTTGATTTCATTGTAGAATCTTAGTTGATCTAGGGGCACAAAGAGGTTAAGTTACTTGTTTATATTCACATAATTAGTATGTGTCAGGCAGAACTTGAACCTAGGTCTTCCTGACTGCAAGGTTGTTCCTGTATTTTTATAATTTAATATTATCTTTGGTGATAGGGTTTATTGATACTCTGAAGTTCTACTTCAAACCCATCATACTAGGTAAGATGGCAAAAAAAGTAAAATGATAATTGTTAGGGGTGATTTGGGAAGGCAGGAACACTAAAATTGTTATTAAAGTTGTAGAAATCAATTTGGAACAATATCCCCAAAGTCATAAAAGTGCTTATACATAAATACCCTTTGACTTGACAATAATGCCACTAAAACTATACCCCCAAAGAGCTAAAAGAAAGTTGAAAAAGACCAATATTATATATATATTGTATATGATTGTATATATATATATACATATTGTATATATATATTGTATACTATATATATCATATTTATGACTATTTGGGGGGTATCAAAGAACTGGAAACTAAGGAGGTACCCATCTATTAAGGATTGACTACCCAAATTAGAGAACTGTTAGATAGTAGTTGATAGAATGTTTATTTGGAGTTAGGAAGACTCATCTTCCTAAGTTTAAATCTGGTCTCAGATGTTTACTACTGTGTGATCCTGGGCAAATCATTTAACCCTGTTTGCCTCGGTTTTCTTATCTGCTAAAATGAGTTGGAGAAGGAAATGTGAGCTACTCCACAATCTTTGCCAAGAAAACCCCAAATGGGTTTATGAAGAATTGAACATGACTGAACAACAACACACAAATTACATAAATTCATGTGAATATATTTTGTGACCCCCATTGGGGGTTTTCTTACCAAAGATATTGGGGTGCTTTGTCATTTCCTTCTCCATCTTATTTACAGATGAAGGAACTGAGGCAAACCATGTTAAATAATTTGCCTAGGTGCACACAAGCTAATAAGTGTCTGAGGTCAAATTTGAACTCAGAAAGCTGATTCCTTCTGACTCCAGATCCAGCACTCTATCCACTGAGTCACTTTAGCTTCCCCATATCTCTTGAGTTTACTTAAAATATTTTAATTGTGTATCAGCTAATGAATTTTATAAAGAGAAAGATATTGACTTGCATTTGTGTTATACTTAAAAAGAAAATCAAGCATTGCATGTAATAGAGCTCTGCAGTTTCATGTATCATTTTCTTTTTCTGTTATGTTATGTAGAAAATGTTCTTTTTATTTGATGTTTCTTAAATGTGGAGTTTTAAAAAAAATGCTCACGTGCATTTATAGAGAAGAATTTGTGAGCATTAGACATTTATATTTAGGCAAAGTCATTTTTTCAATGTTTCACATTGTGCCTCCCTGTATATTGTGTATTGGGTGATTGCCATTAATCATGACTCTGAGAGGGACTCTTGCATCATCAATTACTGGTTTTCTTCTTAATCAGAGTTTCACTTGGATAGAATCTGAGACCATCAGTTTCTGCTTTTACCACAAAAGCAATAAGAAGATCCTGGGAGCACAATACCAGCTAGGCAAGAAGAAGCCCCAAGGATCTGGGTATCAGTCTAGACTCATAGTACACGGCTCAGGTAGTTAAGAAGGGGTTTACTGCACTTCTTTTGAGAAGATGATTCTCTTCAGCTTGGCCAAATCTTTAAGCAATAGCAAAATCTGTCTCATGACTCATTAGTTTTTCATGAAGTTTGTTGTTCAGTTGTTTCAGTTGTGTCTAATTCTTTGTGCCCTCATTTTGGGGTTTTCTTGGCAAAGATATTGAAATGTTTTGCCATTTCTGTTTCCAGTTCATTTTACAAGTAAGGAAACTGAGGCAAAAGGGCAAATGACTTGCTCAGAGTGGCCCAGCTAGTGAGTCTGAGATTGGATCTGAACTCAGATCTTTTGACTTTCAGGCCTGGAATTCTCTCTATCTTACTACCTAGCTGTCCTCCATGAAGTTATGGAAACAACAACACCAACCAGGGCTGAAAGAGGAATCAATCAATCAACAAGCATTTTTTAAAAATATCTGCTCTCTCCCAAATACTGTTACACACTAGACATCGAAGAAAACAATGAATCAGTGCCTACCCTCATGTAATTTACATTTTTAAGAGAGACAATGTAGTATACAGTGAAATTCTTGGAGTTTTGAATGGGGGAAGTTCTAATCCTGTCCTATTCCTAATCCTGATTCCACTCCCACCTCTAGCACTGCTTGGGCAAATCATTTAACCTTGTGGTGCTTCATTTGCCTTATCTCTAAAATGGGAATATTTGCACAATCTACTTCCCAGAGTTGTTTTATAGACCTTGAAGTACTATAGAAATGTGAGTTATTGTTGCTCTGTGCTTAACCATTCTCAGAAATCTATGACCACTTTGTTTTCAATTTAGGAAGCCTCTTCCAAATGAAATCCTTTATTTGGTTGTTCAGTTGTTTTGCAGGCATATCTGAATATATGGGAATTTCTTGCCAAAGATTTTGGAGTGGTTTGCTGTATCCTTCTTCAGCCCATTTTACAGATGAGTGAACCAAGGCAAACAGAGTTAAGTGACTTGCTCAGGATCACAAAGCTGGTGTCTGAGGCCATATCAGGAAGATGAGATCCAGTACTTATTACACTGTGCCACCTTGCCCTGCTATTTTCAAATATTTCCTTGTTTTCACACTATCTTCTCCAAGGATGCAAGTTTTTCTGACTCATACATAACCTGTAGATTGTTATGAGGAAAGCAAATGGAAAAACTGCTACATAAATGTGAGCTATTTTTACCAAGAGGCATCATCTTGTAGTGGAAGAGTTCTAATGCTTTTTGCGTATTGTGAACCCTTCTGGCAGAAATCCATGGATTTCTTCTTTTGTGTGTGTGTGTTCATTTTATTTAATAATATCAGTACCATGTTATTACCATGGAATATAAATTCATCTTAAAAATCACAATTTCACAAATGTAACAAAGCATTAAACAGGTCAACATTTGTGTAAGAAGAATGCTCACACTAGTCTTCTCATACTGTGATAAACCATCAACTCTTAAAATATATTTTTCAGTTGGACATGATTCTTCTAGAAAACAATATTGCACATATTTAAATTTCTATCTTTACTGCTGAACAAGCACTTCAAATACATATAAAACAGATGGCATTTAAAAACAGTAGTAGTCTTATCTTTTACTAACTCTATAATAAGTACTACTATGTTAAGTAGCCTGGTTAACAACTGTTCAAGGCTCATCTTAAATATAAACAAGTTTTCTATGGTGAAGGTATCTCTACTTGCTATAATATTTTGTTTCATGTTTTTCTTACAAATGTTCTTTTGGCCATAGTCAAAGCCAAGCAGACCTAGACATTTAAGTTCTACATTTCTACAAGAAAAGGAGGTAAATGCTTCCTGAATTATGTTAAAGCAGATTCCCATAATATCCCAAAATATGCCCCATCTTAAACCAAAAAGAGCAAATTGAGTCTTGGGCCTCTAATTCTTTAGTCATTAATGTTTAAGATTTGAGAAATATCAATAATTTTTCACCCAAGTAAGTTTCAATGACCAGTTCTTTTGTATTAACTCTGCTCCCCTAATTAACTTTTGGATACCAATCAGTATACCTTGAATCACCTGGGAAACTAAAGCTTCCTTGAAAAAAAATCCAATCTTAAATATCATGATTATGTCTGATATGTGCTGCTTTTTAGAACTGTGTACCTCTAGATGATTTTTTAAAAAACATAACCTCAATGTGAGGTATCTAGCTCTATAAAGCATTATCAGCATGAAGTCAGCATCTTTCCTCTTAAGGTTTGGGTTTCCCGGTACATGGAGTACAACATACCAAGTCATTGCTCCTACTACAAGGCCTTGGGCTCCTACACGCATGTGAATCAGGTGAACAGACATTTTAGTATTTCCTCTGCTCTTCAGTTTGTATAATCCATATGCAACAATAGCCGCAAAGCCTGCTATTCCAATTGGGGCAAATGGTGCCTCTTTGGCTTTTTGGGCAAGTTTTGATCCTGAAGTCTCGTCATAAGAGGAAAGGGAAACATTGCTGTCCATTGACATGGTAGCTGGCTGGAAAAGCTTCAGAGCAGGATGGAGAGAAAACACCTCACCATGCAGCACAGGCAGGCACGGGCTTCTCGATTTCTTCTTAAATGATGTTCTTAAATGAGAAAAAATAAAATGCACTGGGCTACAAAGGAAACTCATTACATTAAAATATAGTTTTCAATATATTTCAAGATATATTCACAGACCCCCAGGGTGAATGCCTCTGATCTAGGGAAGGGAGACCTGATCCTCGAATCAGGGAGAAAGAAGTTAGTTCAGGTCCAACCTCTGTCTCCTAGTGATTCCATGATGCTGAATAAGTCATTTCTCAGTGTCTCAGGACACTCTATAAAATAAAAATTATGGAACAGGAGCCAGTTTCTGCATTGACAGAGGATGCTTCTTCCTGTTCCCTATACCAATGGAATCAGAGTTCCAATTCCATTCTATTATAATTATCATTACTTTTGCCTCTGACTCCCCCCCCACTCCCCCTCCTCCCAGAATGTTCCCTATGGTCCTAGTGTTGTCGCTGGGATTTTGGGGGTCACCAATTAAAGATAGAATTTGGGATAACTGAGAAATCGAGGACCATTGAAAAGATGAAAGAATTTGAGCTCGCTGGGATGTTGAAACCTCTCAGGATTTTATTATGAAATATGACAAAGTAAACAGGTTAAAAAACTTTTCCTCCTCAAGAATCAACAAGCACTTTATGACAGGGTGAATAACAAAAGGCTAGGTGCCGTTGCTTGGTTAAGTGGAGGGGAAAATGGGGGATGAAATACAATCAACAGAGTCAAAGGGAGACAGGATATAATCAACAAGGGTCATCTCAGAAGCAAACAACCTTTCACTATTTTGCTTTTTTATTTTGGTTTTTAGCAAGGCAATGGGGTCACTATTAACAAGATTTTAATGGCATTAAAGCTACATTCATAATTTTCTCATAATTCTCTGCATCACTAGGACCAAAACACAGCAGAAAAAACTCCAGCCCTATTGGCACTTTTTGAGAATTCTCTTTCTTCCTTTCTTCCTTTCTTCCTTTCTTCCTTTCTTCCTTTCTTCCTTTCTTCCTTTCTTCCTTTCTTCCTTCCTTTCTTTCTTCCTTCCTTTCTTTCTTTCTTTTTTCTTTCTTTTTCTTTCTTTCTTTCTTTCTTTCTTTCTTCCTTCCTTCCTTCCTTCCTTCCTTCCTTTCTTTCTTTCTTTCTTTCTTTCTTTCTTTCTTTCTTTCTTTCTTTCTTTCTTTCTTTCTTCCTTTCTTCCTTTCTTCCTTTCTTCCTTTCTTCCTTTCTTCCTTTCTTCCTTTCTTCCTTTCTTCCTTCCTTCCTTCCTTTCTTTCTTTCTTTCTTTCTTTCTTTCTTTCTTTCTTTCTTTCTTTCTTTCTTTCTTTGTTTCTTTCTTTCTTTCTTTCACAGCTCCTATCTGTTTTTATATATCCTTTCAGATTGTACCAAATAAATTCCAATTGGGGCTCCTTTAACTCAATTGCTTCAGTAGATTTTATTTTATTTTTTTAAAAAGATATGTCAACACTGGTAACAAATGACCAAAGATTCACAGAGGTTATGCAACCACTCTTACTTAACTCCAAAAATACTGATCTCACATAGGTTATAAGCAAAAAGCCTTCTTTATTCCATTGCAGGAGGAAATTAGATTCATGTGTTGGGGATTTTTCTAGTAGGAGACCCAAAGCAGTAGGGCTAAACCTTGATTTATATATTTGTGGCTAGATAAAGATTCAACCAGTGTAGTGTAGAAACTGTGGTGAGGTATAACAGAAACAGTGAGGCAAGGTTGCCTAGTGACAAAAAGTCCATTCAAAGCAGGGCTTCATGTCTGGGCCTGTTGGTACTTGTCCAAGCTCAGGGACCAACGTACCTGTGATTTAGTTGCAGCAAAGTTCATTCAGAGGATGAGTGCAAAGGATTGTTGTTATACCAGGTTCAAGACACAGTTTGTGTGTTGAGCCTTTTTTTCCTTCTGGAAAATATGGGGTCTCTTTATAGTAAAAAGACAGGAGTAAAAAGAGAGAGATGGTCTTGGGCCCCTGATAAATACTTTTGGGCTTTCAACTTAGTCATACAATTTACATGGAAATGTTTAGGACGAGATTAAAAAAAAGAACCTGACATGCAATCAAATAGATTGTCACAGAGTATAATTCAGTTTAAATGTGAAATGGAATAATAATTTGTATTTTATTTAGCCCTTTAAGGTTTGCAAAGTGATTTTTCTTTTTTGTAAATAGCATTTTATTTTTCCCAATTACACGAAAGATAGTTTGCAACATTCATTTTTAAAAATAAGATTTTGAATTACAAATTCTTTCGGCCTGCCTCCCTGCATTCCACCCCTCTCCAAAGGTTATACATATACAATCATATAAAAATAATTTTCACAATATTTATGATGTGAGAGAAGAAAGAGAACAAAAGGGAAAAGTCACAAAAACTATAAAAGATGTGAAAATAGTATTCAGACTCCATAGTCCTTTCTCTGGATGTATATTGCATTTTCTGTCATGAATCTATTGGAATTTTCTTGGATCTTTGTGTTGCTGAGAAGAGTTAAGTCAATCATAGTTGATTATCACACAATATTGCTGTTACTGTGTTCTCCCGGTTCTGCTCACATCACTCATCTTCTTTCCAGGCTTTTCTGAAATCTGCCTGCTCATCATTTCTTTTTTCTTTTCTTTTTTTTTTGGTTTTTTTTTTTTTGCAAGGCAGTGGGGTTAAGTGGCTTGCCCAAGGCCACACAACTAGGCAATTATTAAGTGTCTGAGGTTGGATTTGAACTCAGGTCCTCCTGACTCCAGGGCTGGTCTTCTATCCACTGCATCACCTAGCTAACTAACCCTGCTCATCATTTCTTATAGAAAAATAGTATTCCATTACGTTCATAACCTACAACTTGTTTGGCCATTCCTCAAATGATACCATTCCCTCAATTTCCAATTCTTTGCTATCATAAGAAGAACTGCTTTAAATATTTTTGTACATATAGTTTCTTTACCTTTTTAAAAAATAAAAACCTAACAGAGATATTGCTGGATCAAAGGGTATATGGTTTGATTGTCCTTTGAATATAGTTCCAAATTGCTCTCCAGAATGATTATATCAGTTCACAAACTTCACCAAAAGTGCATTATTGTCCCAATTTTCCCACATCTCCAGAATTTATCATTTTCCCTTTCTGTCAAATTAACCATATGATAGATGTGAAGTGGTATCTTAAAGTTGTTTTAATTTGGGGTAGTTAGGTGGTGCAGTGGGTAGAAGACCAGCCCTGGAGTCAGGAGGACCTGAGTTCAAATCCAGATCAGACACTTAATAATTATCTAGCTGTGTGACCCTGGTCAAGTCACTTAACTCCATTGCCTTGTAAAAACCAAAAAAAGTTTTAAATTTGCATTTCTCTAATCAGTTAGTGATCAAGATGATTTTTTTCATATGACTCTCAATAACTTAAATTTATTCATCTGAAAACTGCCTGATTCTAACCTTTGATAAGTTAGAAATTGGAGAGTGTCTTGTAGCCTTATAAATTTGACTCAGTATTTGAGAAATGAGATCTTTATCAGAAACATTAATGTAAAAATTGTTTTCCAGCTTTCAACCTTACTTCTATTTTTGGTTTCATTTGATTTTGTTTGAACAAATCTTTTTCAATTTAATTTAATCATTCATTTTGCATTCCATAATATTTTCTGTCTCTTGTTTGGTCAAAATTCTTCCATTCTTATTCCTTTTTCTCCTAATTGGCTTATCCTTGATGTTTAAATCAAGTACCTTTCTTTGATCTTATCTTGGTATGTGGTATGAGATGCTGGTCTTTGCTTAGTTTCCATCATAATATTTTCCCAATTTTCACAGCAATTTCTGTAAAAATAGTAAGTTCTTACCTCAGAATCTAAAGTCTTTAGATTTAGCAATAATCATTTACTATTGTGTCTTGTTTACCTAATCTATTCCATTAATCTGCCACTTTATGTCTTAGTCAATACCAAATAATTGTGATGATTGTCACTTTATAATGTAATTTTAGACATAGTATAGGCAGTCCACCTTTTATTTTTGCATTTTTTCATTAATTCCCTGGATATTCCTAGTCTTTTGCTCTTCCAGGGAAATTTTGTTATTATTTTTCTAGTTTTAAAAATTTTTAGTAGCTTGATTGGTTTGGTGCTGAAAAAATAATTTAATTCAGGTGGAATTATAATTTTTTTATTATATTAGTTCATCCTACCCATAAAATGAATATTTTCTCAATTGCTTAGATCTGACTTTCTTTGTGTGAAAAGTATTTTGTAATTGTGCTCATATGGTTCTTGAGTTTGTCTCGGCAAGTGTATTCCTAAATATTTTATATTGTACACACATATTTTAAATGGAATTTCTCTTACTACTGAACTTTTTGGGTAATATATAAAATATTGATGATTTGTATGATTTTATCTTATATCCTGCAACTTTGCTAAAGTAGTTAATTGTTTCAAGTAGTATTTTTAGTTCATTCTTTGGAATTCTTTAAGAATACTATCATATTGGGGCAACTAGGTGGCACAGTGGATAGAGCACCAGCCCTGGGGTCAGGAGTACCTGAATTCAAATCTGGCCTTAGACACTTAATAATTACCTAGCTGTGTGGCCTTGGGGAAGCCACTTAACCTCATTGCCTTGCCAAAAAAAAAAAAAAAAAAAGAATACTATCATATCATCTGCAAAAGAGTAATAGTTTATTTTCATCAATGCCTTTTCCAATTCCTTCAATGCTTTTGCTTTGATAATATTTCTAGTACAATATTGACTAATAATGGTGATAATGGTTATCCTTGTTTAATTCCTGATTTTATTGGGAAGGTTTCTCTCATCCTCATTACAGATAATGCTTGCTGATGGTTTTAGAGAGCTACTTCTTATCAATTTTATATTATTCTTACGTTCTCTAGTGTTTTTAATAGGAATAGATGCTATATTTTGTTAAAAGTTTTGTCTGCAACTATTGAAATAATTATGATTTCTTGATTTTTTTATTGATATGATAAATTATGCTATTAGCTTTCCTAATAGTGAAAAAACTCTGAACTCCTACTATAATCCCACCTTAACAAAATGTATTATCCTGGTGATAAATTGCTGAAATCTCTTTACTAATATATTAGTTAAAAATTTTCCAACAGTATTCATTAGGGAAATTGGTCTATAATTTTCTTTCTCTGTTTTGATTCTTTTTTAAAATCATAACAAAAATTTTCCTCTATTTTATTGTTTTATCCCCCACCCCCCCAAATCAGCTCTTAGTTTTATTTAAGGTGTCAGGACCATATTTGTGTCATAGGAGCAATTTAGTAGGACTTCTTTGTCTAGTTTTCCAAATCACTTATATAAAAGAATTTATTAAAATTTTATTAAAGGAATTCACTTGTAAATCCTTCTGGCCCTGTAATATTTTCTTAGGGAGTTCATTGATGTAGTTTGTACAATTTTTTTTAAATGGGATTAAGTATTTTAGTTTCTTTGTTGTAAATCCAGGAAATTTTTTTTTTGTAAATGTTCATCTATTTTATTTAGATTGTTAGATTTATTTAGGCATATGATAGGGCAAAATAGCTCCTAATTATTACTTTAATTTCTTCTTCATTGGTGGTGAATTCACCCTTTTCAGTTTTGTTACTGGTAATTTGGTTTTCTTTTTCTTTTTTAAAATCATATCAAAAATTTTCTCTAATTTATTTTTTAAATAAAATCAGCTTTATTTATTAGTTCAATGATTTTCTTATCAATGTTATTAAACTCACCTTCAATTTTTTTGAATTTCTAATTTGGTGTTTAATTGGATATTTTTAATTTATTCCTTTTCTTGCTCTCTCTCTATAAAATTTCTAGATATAAAATTCCTCTCCTGCTTTGATTGTGTACCATAAATTTTGGTACAATATCTCATTATTGTCATTTTCTTTTTGAAATTTTTGATTCTTTCTAACTTATTCTTTAGGATTAGATTTTTTTGTTTCCTGTTAATTTTTATGAAGTATAAATTTTCATAGACCTTTATTATATGTAATTTTCACTGCATATTGATCTGAAAAAAAGATGCACTTATTTCTATCTTTCTACATTTGATTGTGAGATTTTTATACTCTTATACATGGTTAATTTTTGTGTAGGTACCAAGAACTGCTGAGAAAAAGGTATATTACTTTCTATCCCCATACAATTTTTTCAGGAGATCTATCATATCTAACTTTTCTATAGTTCTATTCACCTCCTAACTTCTTTATTTTGATTATTATTGGATTTATCTATACCAGTATAGTTTTGCTGCCTGTTTTTTCCCTATTTTCCCCCTAATTTTCCCTAATTTTCCCTAATTTCCCTAATTTCCTAATTTTCCCTATTCCCTGTTTTTTCCACTTGTCTTCTAAGAATTTGAATGCTATTTCACTTATATTCAAATTAATACTGATATAATTTCATTGTCTATGGTAAGCAAGATGTAGTTTCTTTCCTGTCTCTTTTAATTAGATCACTTTTTTCTTTTGCTTTGTCTGAGATCAGGATTGCTATCCCTGCTTTTTTTCCCCTCAATTCTTTTACCTTTACTGCTTCAAATGTAGTTCTTATAAACAATATATTGTAGGATTCTGTTTTTTAATCCACTCTGTTGCCCATTTCCATTTTATGGGAAAGTTTATCCCCTTCATATTCACAATTATGATTGCTAACTATGTATTTCCCTCCATCTTATTTTTCCCTTATTTATACCTCTCTCTCTCTCTCTCTCTCTCTCTCTCTCTCTCTCTCTCTCTCTCTCTCTCTCTCTCTGTTTGCTCTGTCCCTTCTCCCAGTATTTTGTTTCTGACCACTGTCTCCCCAATCTTCTCTCCCTTTTATCAGTGTACCTCTTCTTTTTCCCTAACTTCTTCTGCTCCTGTATAGGGTAAGATAGATTTCTTTACCCAACTGAATGTGTATGTTATTCCCTCTTTGAACCAGATTCAATGAGAAAGGTTCAATCAATGCTCACCACCTTTTTCTTCCTCTACTATACTAGGGCTTTCATGCCTCTTCATGAGATATAATTTATCCTATTCTGCCTTCCCCATTCCTCTTCTCCCAGTAAAATCTGCTTTTCCCATTTAATTTTTTTAATTATCACATTAAAATCAACTTATACCCACACTGTATGTCTAAATAGAATCCTTCTAACTTTCCCAATAGAGATACGGTCTTAACGAGCTACAAATGTCATCTTCCCAAATAGCATGTTAACAGTTTAATCTTATTGACTATTACATTTTGTTTTGTTTTGTTTTCCCTGTTTACCTTTGTATGCTTCTCTTGGATCTTTTATTTGGAGATTAAAATTTTTATTCAACTCTGGTTTTTTCATCAGGAAAGTTTGAAAGTCCCCTATTTCATTGAATATGCTTTTTTACCCTAAAAGATTACACTCAATTTTCAATTTTGCATAGTTAATTCTTGGTTGCAATCCAAGCTCTTTTGCCTTCCAGAATATCATATTCCTATTCAGTCCTTTATGTAGACGCTACCAAGTCCTGTGTATTTCTGACTGTGGGTTCTTGATATCTGAATTATTTCTGACTGCTTATAGTATTTTCTCCTTGACCTGACAGTTCTGTAATTTGACAACAATATTCTGTGGAGTTTTCATTTTATTATCTCTTTAAGAAAGTGTTCAGTGGATTCTTTCAATTTTAACCTTTGGTTCTAGGATGTCAGGGCAGTTTTCTGTAATAATTTGTTGAAAGGTGCTGTCCAGGTTCTTTTTCTTTTGATCATGGCTCTCAGGAAGCACAATAATTCTTACTTAAATGATCTCTCTTGGACCTATTTTCTAGGGCAGTTGTTTTTCCAAAGAGGCATTTTACATTTTCTTCTATTATTTCACTGTTTTGATTTTGTTTGATTGATTCTTGATTTTGCAGTTCTTAGTTTCTTTTTGCCCAATTATTATTTTTGAAGAATTTTTTTTCCAGTCAGCTTTAATATCTCCTTTTCCATTTGACCAATTCTACTTTTAAAGGAGCTATTTTCTTCAGTCAATTTTTGTACTTCCTTTTCCAAATTATTAACTCTTTTTTCATAATTCTCTTGTATAACTCTAATTTCTTTCTTCTACTTCTCGTTTGATTTTTAAAATCCTTTTTTTGAACTCTTCCAAGAGGACTTTTTGGACTTGAGACAAATTCATAATCCCCTTTGAGCTTTCTATGTAGGCATTTTGACATTGTTGTCATCTTCTGAATTTGTGTTTTGATCTTCCCTGTTGTCATAGCAGCTGTCTATGGTCAGAGCTACTTTTTTGATTTTTGCTCTTTTTTAAAGTTGTGCTTTGTTCCTGGGGTCCAGGGGGCACTGTCCCAAGTTTCTTGCATTGGGGATGAGGGGCTTGGTTGCTGACTTTCTGCACCAGAGCTCTGGGCCTGGCCATTTGCCCACTGTGCTGAGGTTGGAGGTCTCATAGTTGGCCTACTGTGCCACTGGCCTATTGATCCAGGGCTGTGGGGTCTTGGTTGCTGATCTGTGCTATGGATAAAAGTGCCCTTCCCATTGGCTTGGGCAATACTACCTGTATTGGGCTGTGCTCCCCTTTTACCCAAGTGAGACAGACCTTTCCTGAAGTTCTTATAAGCTGAATGAAATTATTTCATTCTGTCTTTTCATGGATGTGTTTGCTCCAAAATTCTTTAAAAGCTTGGTTTAATGTTGTTTATGAGGGGAAATGGGGAAAGCTCAGACAACTTTTCTTTTATCTTGGCTCTTTCTTTTGGTCCAAAGTGCTTTTTTTTGACATGATTTCATTTGATCTTCACCATAACTCCATGAAGTAGGTACTATTTTTATCTCCATTTTAAAGATGAAGAAATTGAGGCTGAGGTTAAGTAAATTGTCAACAATGAACAGTACTTATCTGAAGGAAGATTTGAACTCAGGATTCCAAATATAGATGTAATACTTTTTCCACTCTGTCATTCTGGCTTCCATTCTACTACACTGACTTCCACTCTACCTTAGTTGCAAATACAGAAAAACTTTCTCCCTAGCTGCAGCTTCTAGAAATCCTCCTCCCCACATCTTTCTTCTTCAGTTCATGGGAATTTATAAAAAAAAAGGATGTGTGTGTGTGTGTGTGTGTGTGTGTGTGTGTGTGTGTGTGTGTGTGTGAGAGAGAGAGAGAGAGAGAGAGAGAGAGAGTGAGAGAGAGGAGAGACAGAGACAGGGAGGGGAGGGAGGGAGGGAGGGAGAGAGAGAGAGAGAGAGAGAGAGAGAGAGAGAGAGAGAGAGAGAGAGAGAGAGTTCAGATCTCTACCTCTCATTAAAAATGATCTTTCAACTTTTCAAGGAAATTCTGTCTTGGTCCCTTTTCACATAAACATTTCTCAAGAGAACAAACTGTAATATGCCTTGGTATTTGGAGTTCTACATTAAGGTATAATCTTGCAACATAATGTGTTGCAGCATGTGCAATAAGGTGATTCTTTCACACATTCTGGGTCCTATCACTCAAAGAAATCCTGCCCTACCAAAGTAGGTAAAAGTAGAAGGACAAGGTGGCTGGGGTATCCCCCATGTGTGCAAATAGCCTGATCTGTATTATGCCAGTCTGAGGTTTGTTTCCAGGGGTTCCAAAGGCATGGAAAGAGCTAGGCTGGATCTTTCTCACAGAGTACTCATTATGAAAGTATAAATGATATGTAAATGCCTTGTTATTTCTACATCAAAGCACACATAAAAGAAGGACTTGTTCCTTGGGGAAAGCACAAAAATAGAAATGTAGGACTTTTTCCTAACTCATGGAGAAATGATTGGCTCTGTTGAGGGATTTGCTCAAGAAAATGAGTCATTTCCAATTCTCTCAAGGCTGCCCTTTTTGGCCCTTTATCAAACTCATAAGTTTCAAGTGAGAATCAGACCATTATTACTCAACAAGAACAACTGGTCTGAGATTGAGACAAAGCTGGATAGAATTACACATAAATGAGCCAACATAATCCAACATCTCCCCCCACCCCCACCTCCAGTTGAATTTATTTATTCAGTAGGGGACTCAGGGAATATATGGTTTAAACTGGAAAACAAGGATCTAAAGGGTATTGGGTATCAATCTGCTTAAAAAGGGGGCTAAAGTCCAACTTCTTTTTCAGATCATGTGATTATCCCCTATGAGTTCCGAATGTAAATGCAGGAGGATTTGTGCTAACAAAGCCTTCCGATAACATCAGCCTTGGAACTGTCTGAAAATTTCATTGGGGAAACTCAGGAGTTCTTTTTGAATTTACCATAAATTTTGAGGGATGCTTCACTTTGGGCAATAAAATTTTCCATGAAGTCTCCCCCCCCCCCCAGAATTTCCTTTATTGTCTAGAGATGTGTGAATTTCTAAAAAGTTGCAGATTGGGAAGGTTAGGTTATTTGGGGTCTGAGATGGGTTTATTGAAAGAAAGTCTAGGCTGCTCCCTCCCCCCTTCTGTGTGTGATTTCGAAGACACTGCCTAGAAGGTTGAAGACCTAAGTTGTTGATGTCAAGAATTCTAGGAATGGACCCATTGAGACAATGGAAGATAGATGCCAATATAGTTGTGACCATAATATAGAGAAGATGTCTAAAACTCTTACGGGCCCTTGGTTAGCCTGCTGGAGAGATTAGATTGCTCTAACAGTGACCCAATTATAGAGGCAAAGCAAAAATGAGTCCAGGAATCTTACTGCAAAGACAGAGAAACAAGTCATGGTATGAACCTCTGCTCTTATTGGAATGAGGGTAAAGCTGAATGGATACTCATGGTTTTATATAGGTGGAGGTGAATGGACTTAGGCCTAGCCAAAGAAATCAGACTAATGTTTCTATTTGAATCCCTGCCTCTTTCTTTCTTCCCAGAGGCTTGTCTAGATGACACCATTGTAGAAGTCCACTAAATGAATACCTAGCCTAGTCTTAGAACTTTCAGGAGAACAGTTCATTCAAGATTCCTCACCAAGTTTTGTCTTCCCTCAGATATGAACAGAGGCTCATACCATGGCTGCCTTTTTTCAATCTTTGCAGTCAAACTTCTTACTTTGTCTTTACTGCCAAGTCACTTGTTGTGATAGCCTAATCTCTCAAGGCATGAGCTGACCAAATGTGAGATCTCTATGAAAAGAAATATACATATGCATATATTATATATCATATATATAATAAAATAGAAACACACACACACACACACACACACATATATATATATATATTTGACAATGTATGTTTTTACGTGTCCAAATTTTAAACTCCTTGAGAATAGGGATTTTATTCTTTATATACATACATACAAACATACATATATATGTATGTATGTATATGGATTCTTGTTGATTGGAAATCTGTTCTCAGATTTATTAATATTGAAATAGGAAAGGAAAATATGGTTGAAATCTGGACTCCTTCTCTTCCTTCTCCTATTCCTCCTCATTCTCCTCTCCCTTTCTCCCTCCTTCTCTTCTTTCTCCTCTCCTCCCTCTCCTTTTTCTCCCCCTTCCTCTCCTCTCTTTCCTCTTCTTATCTTTCATCTCTCCTCTGCCTTCTCTTCTATCTTTCCTCCTCCTTCTCTTTTTATTCTTTTCTTCCCCTTTTTCTTCCTTCATCTTTCCTCCCTCCTCTTCCTCCTCTTCCTTCTTCTCCTCCTTCACCTTTTTTCCCTTTCTTTTATTGGACCAGGCATGTGATTTTAGAGGAATTCTTTTTTTTAGGTTTTTGCAAGGCAAACGGGGTTAAGTGGCTTGCCCAAGGCCACACAAGTGTCTGAGATCGGATTTGAACCCAGGTACTCCTGACTCCAGGGCCGGTGCTTTATCCACTACGCCACCTAGCTGCCCCGACTTTTCCATTTTTTAACCAGTACAGATGATTTAGATGATGAATGCATTATACTATTATTTGAGGAATAAAATGACTATTCCTCCTTCATTTCTATCTTTATTATTATTTTCCTTGACATGCCAGATATTTTCTTCTTCCAAATGAATTTTGTTATTATATTGTGTAATTTTGTGAAGTATTCTTTGGTAGTTTGATTGTTATTGAAGTGAATTTATAAATTAACAGGTAGTCATTTTATTATTGGCCTGATGTAGACACAAATACTAAGTATTCTTTCAAAATGTCTTTAAGGAACATTTTTGACATTTTCTTTATGGGGTATTAAGTCCTCCGGTGGATTGACTCCTAGATATTTTATACATTTTGTACTCATTTTGAATGAAACTTTCATTTCTACTAATCCCTCCTGAATTGTGTTATTGCCATATAGATATGCTATTGATCTGTGTAGATTTGTCTTATCATCTGCAATGATACTTAAGCTATGAATTGTTTGAGGTTCTTTGTTTATTCCATAGGAATTTCTAGATAAACTCTCATTTCATTAGCAAAAGAAGGATAGTTTTTTCTTTGCTTTATTTATTTTTATGGTTTAGATTATTTCTTTTGTCTTATTGATATTGCTAAATATTGATATGCCAAATAACGGCTAGTAAAGGAAGCACCCTTGATTTATTCCTATATTTTCTGAGAAAGTTTCTGATGTTTCTATCCTGTATTCAATTTGACCTTTTGGTTTCAGTAAGATACTTTTTTTAATCATGTAAAAGAACCATTTTCCAAGATAAGCTCAAAATGGACAGATGACCTAGACAAAAAGAAAGATATTAAAAGGAAATTTGAAGAACATATTACCTATTAGATTTATATATAGACAAATAATTTATGAATAAGCAAAATAAAGAGAGCAATGAACTATAAAATACATAATTCTGATTAAATTAAATTGGAAAGTTTTTAGTAAAAATCAAACAAATGTAGCCAAGATCAGAAGGAAAGCAAAAAATTGGTGAAACATTTTTATAGACACTTTCTCAGATAAAAGTCTCACATCTTGAAAGTATAAAGAACTTTGTCAAATCAATAAGAATGATTTTCCAATTGATAAATGATCAAAGGATATGAACAAGCAGTTTTCAGATGAAGAAATCAAAATAATTTATATTCATATAAAATGGTCTGAATCATTATTGTTTAGAGAAATGCAAATTAAAACAAACGAGATATTTTGCATCTGCTAAATTGGTTAAAATGATAGAAGGGGAAAATCCCAAGTGTTGGAGAGGATGTAGAAAAATTGGGGGCACTAATTCACTGTAGGTGTAACTGTGAACTGATCTACCTATTTTTGAAGAACAATTTGGAGTTATGCCCAACGAGTTATTAAATTTCCACATCCAAAGAAAGAACTTTGGAATCTGCATGTAGACTGAAGCATACAATTTTCACTTAATTTTTTTGTTTTTTTCTTTCTTATGGTTTTTCTTTTTTTGTTTTGATTCTTCTTTCACAATATGACTAATGGAAATATGTTTAACATGATTGTACATGTATACTCTATGCCAGGTGGCTTGCTGTCTTAGGGAGGAGGGAGGGAAGAAAGGAAGGGAGAAAAATTTGGAATTCAAAAAATCTCACAAAAATGAGTGTTGAAACTTTCTATGTAATTGGAAATAACAAAATACTATTATAAAAATTCATAACCAAAAAGTTATTAAATTGCCTTCGCCCTTTGACTCAAAAATACAAACACTAGATCCGTCTCCCAAGATGATTAGGGAAAAAGGAAAAGAACCTGAGCATCCTCAAATATTTATAGCAGTTCTCTTTGTGGTGGCAAAGAACTGGAAATTGCAGGGATACCCAACAATTGGGGAATGACTGAACAAGTTATGGTATATGATTGTGATGGAATCCTACTGTGCTGTAAGAAATGATGAACTGATTGATTTTAGGAAAATATGGAATGACTTGCATGAAATAGAACAAAATAAGCAGAATCAAGAGAATGCTGTATATTGTAAAGGCAACATTGCTGGAAGAGGTAATGTAGATGATTAAGTTATTCTGAGTTATATGAGTATTCAAACCAACTATAAAGAACCTATGAAAGGAAGACACTATCTACATCCAGATAAAGAAATGATACATAGATTATATATATATAGGATGAATTAAAAACACACACATACACAGATATTTGTAACCATCTCCAGGGAAGGGAGGGGATAGAGAGAAAAGGGGGGAAAAGGGAAAAAAGAGAAAGTTTTATGATAACTTTGTTATATATTTAAAAGAAATAGCATGCTTTACTTAATGGATTTGCAGATTCATGTACAATCATCTTATTTTTTTAAGTCTACTCAGTTATGGAAATGTTTGTTTTAGTTCTTAAGTTATGAATAAATTAAATTAAGAAATATTCTTCCTTGCCTATACTTTGTGTATACCTTAAGTATAAATGAATGTTGAACTCTGTGTAAGTATAACATTTCTGCCTTACTGATTCATTACTAAGATGTAATTTTGCAGCTTTTGTTTTAGTTTTAAAAGTGGATCATTAATCACTTTTCCTTATTTAGAACTACCCATGTATATCCATTTTGAGATAACAATTTAAAAAATAATTTTCTGTAGTTTTTTTTTTTGCTAGGGACATACTTAAATTTTTTAGCTTTTAGAACTATCTATTTCCACGAAAGAAAATTCTTAATTTTGTTTGTCAAATATTTTCTTAAATTTTTAGATAATTTGTGTAAGCAAAAATACTAATTATTCATTAAAAGTTTCATAGAATTCATCTCTAAATCCATCTTGAGCAGAGTTTGAACTCCTTTTCCACTTTTTTTCCTTTGACAGTTCCTTTATAGCAAGATCAGTTTTTTTCTAATATTGGATTATTAAAAATTTTAATTTTAATTATATGTGTTTGTACAAGTCTGTAGGTAGGCTGGGGCTGGCAGATATCTTGACCTTGGGAGTTTGGAGCTACAGTAGGCTAAGTGATCAGTCTGTACTAAGTTCATCCATAGGATGAACATCCAGGAACAGGGAGTGAGAAGCACTAGGTAACGATTATTATTTTTATTACATTATGTTCTTTCAAGGATGTGCTTAGTATTTCTACTTTTTTATATTTACTTGCAACTTCTTTGCACCCCATTATAAGGTCTGTTTGTGAAAAAGTATCATGTGATTCTGAGAAAGATTTGTATTCTTTTGTGATACCATTCAAAAGATATCATTGTTTTAGTTTTAGGTCAGGAATTGTCATCCACACAAATATGTAATTTAATTTAAAATATCTTTATAACTGTATTTCAATAAAATTAGATTCCCTTTTAATCTTATGTATTTTATTTATGTATTTAAAACATGATTCTGATAAAAGTTCCAAAAGCTTCATCATAATCTGAAAATTGTTCAAATTCAGAAAAGGTTAAGAACTCCTTGTTTAAATTCCTCAATAGTTTATTCTCTATTTTACCTTTTGTTTATCCTTTTAGCAGGCTTGTTTGTTTCTTTTCTTTCTTTTTAAATTTATTTTTCCAACTATATGCATCAGTAGCTCTTACCAATTATTTTTTGCAAAGTTTTGAGTTTTATATTTTTCTCCCTCCCCCCTGAAAGTAATCAAATATAGGCTCTACATTTATAACCATAAGCATAGATCTGTATTGATCATGTTGTGAGAGAAGAATCAAATTCAAACAGAACAAAGAAAACATTGAAGAGGAAAAAAATGGCATAATACGTAAGACAAATTTTAACAATTGAAGATAATAAGTTTTAGGCTTTATTTAAATGCTGCAGTTCTTTCTCTGGATATGGGTGGCATTTTCCATCACAGTTTCTAAGAGAGATATATTAAAGTCTCTTATTGCTATTGTCTTTCTATGTCTTTCTTCATTGTTTGTTTTTTTCTTTATAAAGTCTGAAATTGTGCCATTTGACACATATGTTTAATAATGATTTTGGTTCATTATTTATATTTGCTTTAAGCATAACAATTTCTTTGTTTAGCTCTACTGATACTGCAGGTTTTAATTTTTGTTTCATCTGATAGCATGATAACAAATCATATTTTTTAAAAAATAGTAACTTGTTACAGTCTTTCATTTTGTGTTTATGTATATCTTTGCTATTTTGTAAGTAAGCAACAGATTGTGGGATTTGACTTGCTTATCCATTTTGCCACTCTTTTTAGTTTTATTGAACGATCTGGTTCATTTGTATTTTACTGTATAAGGACAGGACTTGTGGTTTCCTACTTATGTGACTAGCATTTTAAAAGGATCTTGGATTTCCTTTCTCTTTTAATTTAATACTTTGTCCCTTTGATTAATTTTTCTTAATTTTTCTTAAAATTTCTTAAAATTTTCTTAAATTTTTCTTTCAGCTTTATGCCCATAGGTTTTCTTTTGCTTCCTGATGCTCTATTTTCACTTGTCAACTCTTTCTCTAGATTGGAAATTTTATTTAAATTATTTATTTTTCTTCTCTTTTCCTTCTTCATTCATTCATTAATCTATTTCTTCTCCAACATCCTGTGCTTGTTGGTTTTTGCTGCATTCTCTAGGATCATTTTCCTTGCTCTGTTCTTTTCATTCCATCTTTCCCAACAATTTATTCTTATATATTTTTTGTGATTCATGATATATATATATATTTATTCCCATTTGTTCTTTCTTTAATCACTAATCAATCACTAATCTTGCCCCATTATACCTTTTTAATGTTGTCATTTTTTTTTTGCAAGGCAGTGGGGTTAAGTGACTTGCCCAAGGTCACATAGCTAGGTAATTATTAAGTGTCTGAGGATGGATTTGAACTCAGGTCCTCCTGACTCCAGGGTTGGTGTTCTGTCCATTGCACCACCTAGCTGCCCCTGTGTCATTCTCTCTTTTTTTTAAAATTTCTTTATTTAAGGCTATGGAGTTAAGAGTGACTTACCCAAGGTTGCACAACTAGGCAATTATTAAATGTCTGAGGTCACATTTGAACTCAGATCCTCCTGATTGCAAGGCCAGTGCTCTATCTACTATGCTACCTAGCTGCCCTGTGACTTCTTTTTTTTAGGTTTTTATAAGGCAAACAGGGTTAAGTGGCTTGCCCAAGGCCAAACAGGTAATTATTAAGTGTCTGAGGTCAAATTTGAACCCAGGTACTCCTGACTCCAGGGCCAGTGCTTTATCCACTATGCCACCTAGCCGCCCCCTGTGACTTATTCTTAAAGTATCAATTCCTGAGAAATATAATGTGCATAGAAGCAGAGCCTTATGACAGAAATTATTCTGTGTCTCAAATTGTGTGGTTCATTTCAATTCCCCATAGTCATTTTCTTTTCCATTGACTCTGCTATCTCATCTTTGGGTTCATACCTCCCCAACCTTCTAGTTGTCTGATGCCTCAAGAAGCTTGCATATTCCTTTTCCTGGGCCATGATTTTGTCCCTGTGGACATAATGTTTTCTCTGAGAAGTTGATGTACCACTTTGACTTAGAATAAACCCATGATGAAGTGCCCATCTCCCACTGTAGACATATACCTCTTTTGAAATGAGAGTGCTCTTCAGAGAGTATTCCTTTGTGCTGAGACCCTTTCTTTTATTCACTGTTTTGATTCCTTCCTTCCGCCATTTTTTTATTCTCTTGCAGTCTCTCTTCTCGCTAAAAGATTATAGGAGTCATTATTGCTTTACAATTCAGTTACTGACTTGGCAGAATACTTTACCCATTTCCCTTTTTCTTCCACCTTCTGGGAAACAAACACATGAAGAAAAGGTTTTGGAAACCAGTGTCATCACCATGTAAAGAATTATAATAGCCATAATTACTATCACTATGTTTCAGAGACAGAACTCAAATTTGTAGCTTCCTGATTCCAAGGCTATATTCCACGACTATACTACAACCCTTTTATTCACCAGATTGAATTTCTATCACATATCTCTTAGCAGTGATTCTAAACAATCTATTCTCTCCACAAACCCTTTACTCCCACAGTCCTCCTTCCATTTTCTTCTTGATATCTCTAAACCTCTTTGAACCTTCATAGATCTTCACTTCATTTCCTCCAGTCTGCCAAGCTAAATCTTTTATCTTTCCCTTCTAACTGTTCTGGTATCTTGCTACATAATTTCACCTTTCTCTTTTACTCTTTCAATCTCTTTTCTCTCTCTCTCTCTCTCTCTCTCTCTCTCTCTCTCTCTCTCTCTCTCTCTCTCTCTCTCTCTCTCTCTCCACACACACACACACACACACACACACACACACACACACCTACCCCCCACATATATGTATCACACATACATACATATACATACACAAAGGTACCCACTATGTTGAAAATAAAATAAAACACAAAAACAACCAAAAAAACCCTCTCTCAACCCTCCTTCCTTAAAGAATCAGTCTATATTTCTCCCCTCCACTGCCATCTCTACTTCCTCACAATATATTTCTACTCAAGCCTTTACACAATCTCTTACATATGTACTGCTTTTCTGAAACTCATTTTTCTCTCTCCTTTTAATAACCAAATCAAAATGGCCTTCTTTTCTATCTTCATTTTCCTTGACATCTGTGTAAAATTTTATATTGCTGCTCACCACCTTTCTTACCAATCTTTTCTCCTTTTGTCTGTGAAATTGCTTTCTTCAGGATCTTCTCCTGATTGTTCAATAGAACCTTCTAAGTTTCCTATGCTTTCAGACCCCTAAGAATAGGCATTCTTCAAGATTCTGTTTTCAGGTTCCTTCTCTTCTCTCTTTTGACAGTCTCAGCTACTTCCTTTGAAAACCTCCCAATTAGCCCTCCAGTAACTAAAATTCAGTATGTTCAAAATTCTCTTCTGCTCCAAACCCTCCCCTTCTCCCAGTTTTGCTATTTCTGTTGAAGGTACCATCATTTCCCCAGTCACTTTACTCAAAATTTTGATGTCATTTTCAACTCTTTCTTCTCCTGTGCCACTCCCTTCCTCATCTGATCATCTACAAACTCCCATTGATTCTAAAATTTGGAGGTGTTAAGGCAAAAACTAGGTAGAAATTGCTTTAAGTCTGAACCCATTCGCCTCAGAGAGCAAGGAAATACTGAGAAGAGTGCACCTCCGATTTTTTTTGGAAGATGCTTATAGCTTCTGTTTTTGCTAAGTATCCTCTGATAAAAGCTAATTGGTGTGAATTGGTTTAATGAACCTGGGACACTAATCATTGGTAACTATCAGTTAGGAAATCATACGAGAAAGGAACTGAAGCCAGTAATAGTGTAGAGGAGATACTCCCAAACCCTCAATGTTACCCTAGGTCTCTGAAGAAGAGATGGACACTTACTCTGAGAATGGAGCCCAGAGTCTCATTACAGGTTGTAAGCAACCTTAGGGCAGGATCCTTAAAATCTTTCACCTTTGAAAATAAAGCACCTAAATGTTTTGTTGAATTGCTTTGCATTGAATTGCACTGATTCATCAGCAAATTAAGGACAACTGAGTGGCCCAGTGGATAAAGTGCTGGGTGAGGAATCAGAAACACTCATTTTCCTGAGTGCAAATCTCGTCTCAGACATATCACTTCACTCTTTTTACTTCAGTTTCCTCATGGATAAAATGAGTTAGAGAAGGAAATGGCAAACTACTATAGAATCTTTGCCAAAAAGACCCCAAATGGGTTCATGAAGAGTCAAACATGACTAAAACAACAACAGCAATAACAATCTGCAAATTGATGATGGGGGCCAATCTGCTGTGGAGCTTATGATTCTCCACAATTGAATGAACTCAGTCATATAACTATTCCCTATTTTGTATTTACTTGCATTTAGGGAAAGGAGTGAACTTACATCTTAAAGGATCTTAAAAGAAAATCATACTCACTTTAAAACTACCTTTATGAGTTTCAAAAACTAGGTAGTAAAAATTTATGATTCTTAAACTCAAAATTTTTAAGCTAATTCAATTATTTTTATTATCAGTATCTTAACTTGGTTTAATTGACATACTCATTTTTCAAGTTGTTTTGAGCACTATGGATTCATTTTCAAAATTAACTTAGTTTTTAAGACCACAACCAAACTGTTCTGGGCATTTGAGTGATTCTTATTCACTGCTTTGCTCATGGACCCATTTCTTTTCCTGGGCTTTAACACATGGAGGTTAAAAAGTAAAGTTGCTTGAGTTTTCTGTGAATTATTGAGGACTTTGAGGAAAAATCTTACGTTGTCCCCATAATATGATAGTCTGAGAACCCAGGGAGTCTGATGAGATACATACTCTTTGCCTACAGGGTAGTAGAATGAATGAATGATGGTTATGGAGTCTGAGGATATGGGTTCATATCCCGAATACTGTGGGGGGGGGGAATAACTTTGCCGTCTTGGGCCTCAGTTTCTTAATCTGTAAAATGAAGAAGTTGACATATCACCTCTGAGTTTCTTTTCAAGTCCAGCTCTACAATTCATTTTGGTTTTTGCTGAATTGTAATGTGATTGTTATCTACACCCCAAATTTGGATTAGGAGATCTTTGTCACTGCTATGTTTGCTGGTTAAGTTTCCTAAACAATTCCCAAGTTTCATTGAGGAATCATGCTGTCTTTCAATACAGAGATCCAGAGAATTTTACTTTTGTCTTCAAGAGAAAGAAAATGCTATCATTCAAGCATGGCTCATTTTACATAATAAATGTCTTATGGAAAAGTTACGTATGAAATTTATTTTTGTAAATCAAAATATTTTAATGACAATCATAGCTCTAGTACTTATAGAGCACTTAGAAGTTTGCAAAGAGCTTTACATAATTTGATCTTCACAATAACCATGGGAAGTAGGTGCTATTATCATTACCATTTTTCAGATGAAGAAACTGAGGTTGAGAGAGGTTAAAGGACTTGCTCAAGGTCACACAATAAGCATTTCAGGCAGAACTCAAAGAACTCTTTCTCATGCCAAATTTGAAACTCTAACCACTGGAATGTCTCCTATGCTTTGATCAAGTTTAAGGATTTCTGTGATGAATCTGTGAACTAAAAACAATCACTCCCCCCATTCCCCCCATCCCCCCATCCCTCCCATTCAACCTTCTCAGAGATTCTGATTTTTATATGTTGGATTTATGTTGGATGTTTAAACACTGATGAACTGCCATTTATTTCTAATGACTATGTAAGAACTGAAAATGTTCTGAGAATGACTTTTTGGTGAAACTGGCCCGGGGGAACTAGCTTTCTTTGTTGCTTGCTTTTCAGGAAGAGATGGGATCAACTAAATAGTGCAGTGGATGGAGCATCCTACTTGAGACAGAAAGACTCATCTTCATGAGTTCAAATCTGGCCTCAGACACATAATGGCAGTGTGACCTTGGGCAAGTCACGTCACTGTTTGCCTTAGTTTCCCCACCAGTAAAATGAGGCAGAGAAGAAAATGACAAACCACTCCTGTATCTTTGCCAAGAAAACTCTAAATGGGGGTCATGAAGAGTCATACAAGATTGAAATTGTAGAAAGAAATAAGAGAGATGAGAATAAGGTTTAGACAGAGCTATCCTTTCTTTCTCTCATCTTGCCTGACAATCTTTTGACAAAAATAAGGGCTTGTTATTATCCTGATTATTTGCTCATTCCTTTCCTTAACTTCAAGTGAGCTCAAAACAAGAAGCAGTCATGTGACTGAAATAATTCAAATATAGAGAATCATTTGCTTCACAACAAAACCATCTGGAATGCTGAGGGATTGGAGCATTATGGTTGAAAGAATTTTCTGACCCATGAAATTACAGCAAGAGAATCCATTTTGTTTCAGTCTTTGATATTGAAAATCTTCTTAAATGTCTGAACCATGATAGGAATTAAAACTAGAAGGAACCTTGGAGACCACCTAAACAAGCCCCATCCACTTACAGATGAGGAGACAGACTCAGAGGCATGAAACACTTTGTTAAAAAGCACATGGATAGTAACTAAGTAGCAAAACTGATATTTTAATCCATGTCTTCTGCCCATCCAAATACAATACTCTGTCTCACTGTGACAAAGTGGGAAAACCTGCATTTGTGTTTGAGTTTGGATTGGTTTTTACTCTATGAGTTTGGATTGGTTTTTACTCTGTTGAACTCATTGAATAATATTGTCAATTCAATACATTTAGCCAGTTAATTAAGCAACGATTATTATATGCAAGTCACTATATTACTGTGCTCAGGTTGGGATATTGTGCTAGTTGCTAATTGGCTAAAGATATAGAGGGTGAAAGGGATTGACTGAATAGAGATTGACTCCAGGAAGTCCTCTAGAAGTGATTCCTATCTGTAGCATTGCCACCATCACCATCATCAGCATTAATCTTCTAACCAAAAACCCATTAGTTTTCTTCTGATTATCTCCTCTTCTTAAAAATGAAATGTGAGCAGACTGGGAGAACAGGGACTGTCTTTTATCTTTCTTCTTATCACAAGTGATTGGCACAGAGTAGGCACTTAATAAATGTTTATTACATGATCAGAAAAAAATCAGATTAATTAAGTCGAAGCTAGTCCTGTTCACCAGGGTTTCAATGCATCACAAGAAAATATTTGATCAGTTACTTTTATCAGAATTTCCTTGGTGATCTGGATTAATGGAATAAATATGTTCTTGGATAAAAATTAAAATCTTTGCTCAGAATAAAGCCCACTTGAAGGATTTTTTTTAAATTGATGAATGTATTTCTGAAACCAGTTCATTTCCAGGTGTTTTCTTGACATGCCTTGAGGCTTAAAATACAATTTACAAAACAAATTTCAAAGTATGTGCTTGCCAGTAAGTTATGTGTGCAGCCCAGACTTGGAGATATATCTATATACGCTCCAATTGCACTATGGTGAAAGCTAGGGGCAAAGATGAAAGAGACCAAAACATGTAAACCACTGATTTGAGAGAGAAACTTCTATGAAAGTTTGGAGAACTTAGTGGTAATGCTGGGGATTAGGAAGCAAAAGTGATTTTTGCTATATACTTTGCCTTTAAAACCACACAAAATAGTTTTTCCATTTTGCTTTGGGTTTGGCACCTCTGGGTTCAAAATAAATTTAAACAGAAATGCCCCAGTTATTTGATTTCAATCAGTTCACCCCCCCCTCAAAGATCACATCTGTCTCTTCACCAGTGTAAGGTCATACATAACCACAGAAAGTGAAAGTCCTTGTCTGATAGGGCTATTTATCATGTTCTCTTCAGATAGAGAAAATATTATCCCAAATCATAAACAACCTTTTAGGTCCATAGCTGGGCTTTCAGTAAAAGTGCTTTTCAAACATGTGTTAGAAATCATCACATTTAAAAATGCAAAATTACACATGGTTAAGGAGACCTCATTCAACTTCAGGGAAGAGAAAGGAGAGAGAGAGAGAGAGAGAGAGAGAGAGAGAGAGAGAGAGAGAGAGAGAGAGAAGAGAGAGAGAGAGAGAGAGAGAGACTTAAAGGGGAGGGGGACTACATGCTGGGGCAAAACATTTGAGAAAAATTCAATGTCTGGTTGTTATTTTAATCCTAATTTTGTGTACTCATATGACAGGCCTTGTCTCTTTCACTAGCTGTCAGCCAAAGTTACTTGTCTCTTAGAAGCAATAATCAAGTAACCATTTGATATTAGAGTATGGCTTCAAAATACTTTGTTTTAGAATATAAGGTAGATCTGTGATTTCTCTCATTGGGACAATCCCCTCCACCAGAACAGATGCAGCTATCTGTGAATTAATAGATAAATCCCAAGGTGTGTAAACGTGAAATAACTTGCCTAGAGTCATCTGCTTAGTGAACCTGAAAGGAGGGACTTTGAACCCAAATCTTCCTGATTTTAAACTCAGTGTGCCCCATACTATGATGCTTTGATTGTTTTGCAAACATGAACAAAAATGTTGTCAAGTATAAATAGGAATAAATTGTGAAATATACAGATTCAAAAACAATCAAAAGGGCATGTAATGGCTACCCATTCATCATGAAGAAATTTGAAAATTTACCTGATATATTGACTGGTATGTCTTGACCACAATCAAAATTGGAAAATAGACATTTGAAAGCAGACAAGGAAATGGTTAGCATCTAGAAATCATTCTGCCTTCTGGGGTCCATCCTACTGAATGGGGTTTATAATCCTAATTTCATAGACATCTGTTACAAAATTCCTTCAAATTAAATTGTAATTAGCTTTTCCTCTATGCCACAGATTATGAGTGTATGTTGGGCCCCATTTGATAGTTTCCTCTATAATTCAGCCAAACCCTCCCTGCACAGTGTTTTACTTCTATTAAAACCCTGTCTCAGCTGTGTCCCAAGTATTTCTACCTGACTGTGTTCCTTTGTATTTATTTTGGCAGTTGCATTCTCTCGTGTTTGGGAGAGAGGAAATAGCTCTGTGCTTTCTAAATTGCTGACACTAAGGGGAGTACTTAATCTTTTAGAGTATCTTAACTAGGAATCCAACATCAACACGTGTGTCAGAAAACACATGAAGCTTTTGTGCTGAAATTTGCTGAAATGGTGATTAATGTCTGATACATAACACACCTAATGAGTGGAAATCACATGTCCAAAGTGGTCCACTTTGGCATTTATAAATCAGTCTCTGGTGATATTGGCATCGTCTCATGTACTGTTGGATTGGTGCTTAATCCCTTGCTGTTTGGTTCCTATAACCAACCTCATGAAAATAACATTTTGTATGTGATATCTTCCATGTAACCCAGTGAAACAATTTTGAGATGTTTTTCTGTTGATAAGCTTGTGTTGTGAGCAATAATAGTATGCATTTAAAATATGAATAATTGAGATTAGGATGAAATTTTTGATCATGAAACAATGAAAATAATTGATTCATTAGGGGCAGATGGATGGCACAGTGGATAAGAGTTTGGAACCTGGAGTGAGGAAAACCCCTCTTTTTGAATTCAAATCTAATCTCAGACACCATCTTTGTGATCCTGGGGAAGTCACTGCATCCAGTTTGCCTCACTTTTCTCATCTGTAAAATGAGTTAGAGGAGGAAATGGCAAATCACTCAAGTATCTTTGCCAAGAAAATTCCACGGCGGGGGGTGTCTCAGAGTCAGACACTAGTGAAAAATGATAAAGCCACAAAAGAATTAAAAAATGAATAGAAGACTGACTTTGGAGTCAGGAAGACCTAAATTTAAATACTGACTGATATCTATTAACTTTGTATGAGAATAATGAACAAGTAACTTAAATCCTAATGCTTTTAGGCAACTCTGTAAAACTATAGATTACAGACAGACTGTCACGCCTTGTGTTTGGAGGTAGTTTTCATAAATGTTGTTCCCTGCACTATTGAAATCAGAGGAATATAAAAAAAATCAGATTCAAATGGAAATCTTATTGCTTGTAACCAAGCTTTAACTCAAAGCCAATCTTATTTTTTAAAGGTAAACTGGTAATTCTTTAAGGGGTCTCCATATGTATCTTTGTCTCTGGTTCTCTTATCTATTTTAATATCCTTATCATGTCCCTGTCTTCCCAAGTGTTTGCTCTAAATCCTGGTCTCACTACTCTTAGGTGGTTTTGGTTGGTTGGTCCTTGACTTTTTATTTTTTATTTTTTTAGTTTTTTTACAAGGCAGTTGGGTTAAGTGACTTGCCCAAGGTCACACAGCTAGGGCATTATTGTATGTCTAAGATCAGATTTGAACTCAGGTTCTCTTGACTCCAGGGCCTGTGCTCTATCCACTGCACCACTAGCTGCCCTTGAATTTTGTTTTTGAAGACCAAAATGCATCACTCTTAGAGAAAAGTTACAGTGGGACTGATTGTGGCTGATCAAACCAGTATGAGTTCAGAATGCTCTACCACAGGTCAGGCATTAATAGTCCACATGAGCACCTGAGGTGCTTACTCTAAATTTATGCATCTCAATGTTTCCTTTGAGTTGCTTCAATTCTGCCTTATTCATATAGCACAGCACCCTCTCTGATGAGGGCATACCATGCCAGGTGTTCCTGTGCCAGTGTCTCCCATGCTCTCCAATCAATTCCAAAGTTGTTTTTCTTTTTTTATTACTACTTTATTTTTCCAAATATATATTATGAAAGTTTTTCAACATTCATCCATATGCATTTTATATTTTTAAGTTACAAAATTTCCTTCCACCCTCCCTTCCCACTCCCCTCCCCTTAGTGACAATCAGGTTAATATCGTACATATACAGTTCTTATAAACATGTTTATAGATTAGTCATTTTTGGTATGAGGAATTAGAATTAAGGGAAAGAAATACATAAGAGATATTTTTTAAACATTGAATGTAGTATTCATCAGATTCTGAAGGTTTTTTTAATTTTGTATTGTTTTATTTTTCTTTCTCTGACTGGGGATAGCATTGTACATAGCCAATCTAATATAGTTGTCCTAACTCTCTGAACTGCTGAGAGGAGTTGCATCTAATAAGGTTGATCATCTTGCAATGTTGTTAATGTGTACATTGTTCTCTTAGGTCTGCTCCCTTTGCTCAGCATCAGATAACATAATTCATTCCATGCTTCTCTAGAGTCAGACCATTTATGATTTCTTATAGAACAATAGTATTCCATAATATTCATGTACCATAATTTGCTTAAGCATTCCCCAATTGATGGGCATCCTCTCAACTTCCAATTCTTTGCCATTACAAAAAAGAGCTGCTATGAATATTTTGGAGCATATGGGACTTTTCCCATTTTTTTGTTATTTCTTCTGGATATGGACCTGGAATTAGAATTACTTGGTATGAACAGTTTTATTGCTCTTTGAGCATAATTCCATATTGTTCCACAGAATGGTTGGAGTTCACAGCTCCATCAACAATGCATTAATGTCCCAATCCTTCCACAACCTCTCCAACATTGATCATTTCCCCTTTTGTCATCTTAGTCAATCTGATAGATGTGAGGTGATACCCCATAGTTGATTTTGCATTTCTCTAATTACAAAGTTCTTAAGAGAGACTTTATATAATTTAATCCTACCTTCTTCTGACCCCCTTGTGAGTACTTGTCCTGTGTGAGTTTTCCATGAAATAGCCTTTTTTTTTTTTTTTTGGCAAGCCTATGTTTGGCATTCTAAAAATATGGTCAGCCTATTGTAATTGCATTCTCTGCAGATCACTACATTAGTTTGAATGTTTATCAGTTTAGCTCAAGAAAGGACCTCAGTGTCTGGTATCTTTCTCTTTTCCAGGTGATCTTCAGAATCTTCCTAAGAATTTACAAGGGAGTGATTTGTTTCCTGGCAAGGTGTTGCTAGACTGTCCAGGTTTCACAGGCATATAGCAATGAGGGTCAGCACAACTCTGACTTTCAGTTTGGTAGTCAAATGCCTTTTTCCTCCCACACTTTCTTTCAGACTCCCAAACACTGAGCTGGCTTTGGCATGATGATGTTTGTCCTTCATGCTTGAAGAAGACCATGATGTCAGAGAGGTGATGCCATGGCAAGCACATGAATTGGATTTAAATGAAGGAGTGCTCTGGTAAGTCACCAACCTCACTTTCTCCTCCAGAGTCATCTGAGTCCAGTGGCCAGATATGAATCAGATGACTGGAGATGGCCCTGGATGTAATGCAATTAGGGTTAAGTGATTTGCCCAAGGTCACACAGCTAGGGAATTATTATGTGTCTAAGATCAGATTTGAACTCAGGTTCTCTTGACTCCAGGGCCTGTGCTCTATCCACTGCACCACTAGCTGCCCTTGAATTTTGTTTTTGAAGACCAAAATGCATCACTCTTAGAGAAAAGTTACAGTGGGACTGATTGTGGCTGATCAAACCAATATGAGTTCAGAATGCTCTACCACAGGTCAGGCATTAATAGTCCACGTGAGCATCTGAGGTACTTACTCTAAATTTATGCATCTCAATGTTTCCTTTGAGTTGCTTCAATTCTGCCTTATTCATATAGCACAGCACCCTCTCCGATGAGGGCATACCATGCCAGGTGGTTCTGTGCCAGTGTCTCCCATGCTCTACAATCAATTCCAAAGTATCAAGTGTCTGAGCTGGATTCGAACTTCAGGTCTTCCTGACTCCAAGGCCAATGCTCTATCCACTGAACTACCTAATCCCTGTCAATGTGTGTGTCAACCTCATATCAAATGTGTACTTCCCTGGAAAGTACTCTACTACGTTAATTGAACTTATCCCATAGTATTCAGAATTTCTCCATTTGCTCTAACCAATGGTTCCATGTAGGGATGGTGTTGGTGCTGGTTGATGGAACATCTGTGTTTTCCACATAAGTACTCTAAATCAAAAGGTGGAAAGTTTCTGTTTTCAATAGGAGGACTTCTGATCCCCATGGTAAATGGGGCTTTCACAACCACCTCTGTGAAATTTAAATGAGAGAAAACTGGTATGTTAAAAAAATCAGAGGACTTGGGTTCCATTCCTGATTGCTACTAACTTGCTGTGTGACAAATCATTTGATTTCTTGGGGTCTCATTTTTCTCATCTGTAAAATTAGGGAGTTGAACTAATCGATAACTTTTATTTGCAAAACATAGGACTTTTTAGGAATGGTTTAGTTTTCTTCAATTAACTGAAGCAATTAGTTTTTTGATTTAAGTATCTTCTTTCTCAAAGGACCTTAATCACTTCATAGATCCTAAATGATTTATATTGCCGATCCTCCAATTCTTCCCCAGCTCCTTGTCCTTCTCTTGCAAATTTGACCAGGACAGTATTCGTTTATATTCTCCCCATTTGTACCTCCAACCCAAGATCTATGCCATCTATGTTCATTTCCAGTTCTGTGTCATGGCTCAAACTGTTCAGAAATGACTATAGCCTATTCAAAGACCAATTCAAGTTCCACTTCTTCCAGAGAATCACAGAGTTGGAAGGGACCTCTGAAACCATCTAGTCCAATATATACTTGAACAATACTTTCTCACATTCTCAACAAATTGTCATATAGCCTGTGCTTGAAGAAGTCTAGCAAGTAGCGAAGCCACTACCTCCTCAAAAAGTCCATTCTATTTCTAAACAGTTCCAGTTCTTTAGATTTTCCATAGATTGAACCTAGATCTACCTTCCTGTGACTTCTATTATCCTATTTCTTCTGGGATCAAAGAGAATAAAATTAATTCTTCTTCCACGTGACAATTCCAAATGCTTGAAGAGAGTCTTTGAATCTTCCTTGCCTCCAGATATAATAGCCCTGGTTCCTTCATCTATCAATTTATGTCATGACCAGTTCCAATCTCCTTATCAACCTAGTCATGAAACCTTTCCTAACTCCTCTAGCTCACAATCTGTTCTCTGACCTACTGTTGTATTTATAGCCGTTACCACATAAACATTTACTCATTCAATATGGAGTGAATTTAATTATAGACGAAACCCCTAAATTGAAGCTCTTTGTAATAGAAAGCACTATACACATATGTGTGTGTATATATGTATATATACATATATATCTATATCTACATATATATGTTTGTACATGGGAGGCAGTTAGGTTACTAATGAAATAGAGCATTGGACCTGTAGTCTGAGTTCAAATCTGGTTTCAGACTCTTACTAGTTGTGTGATCCTATGCAAGTCACTTAACCTCTATTTGCCTTAATTCACTGGAGAGGGAAATGGCAAACTACTCAAGTATCTTTGTCAAGAAAATCTCAAGGACAGAATTGGAGTGTCATGGTCCATATGGTCTTGAAGAGTCATACATGACTGAACAACTGAACAACATAACAGCACACATGCTCGCTCATATGTGCGCATACACATATATGAACATGTGCACACACATAACATACAAATAAATACCAGTTGATAGATCCATTCATGAATGACTTCCCACAAGAATTTTGTCAAGATTCTGAACTTAATAAGTTTATACTTAAAAACAATTGATTTTAGGGGCGGTTAGGTGGCGCAGTGGATAGAGCACTGGCCCTGAAGTCAGGAGTACCTGGGTTCAGATCTGGTCTCAGACACTTGATAATTGCCTAGCTGTGTGGCCTTGGGCAAGCAACTTAATCCCATTTGCCTTGCAAAAACCTAAACAAACCCAATTGATTTTTAGACTTTAATATTATAAATAATAAATTTATTGCTTCCAAAAGGTACTTTTATCTTTCAGAGTTAAGTCCTGTTTCCTTTGTCTGTAAAAATTATTTATTGCTGCTCATTGATCTTTGGTTACAAAAAGCAGCACTGACAGGTCTGATCCTCAAGATGGTACACAAGAAACTCACAGTCCAATGTGTGTGTGTGTGTGTGTGTGTGTGTGTGTGTGTGTGTGTGTATAAGGTAGATAATAATTGCACTGCCTCTGTGCAAAATTGTTAGGATCAAATGAGAACATACATACATACATATATATATATATATATATATATATATATATATCTTTATATAAGCATATTTCAGAACAGGATATATAGCACATAGTGTTTTACTTCTGTTAAGGTCCTATCTTAGGCATATCTCAAGTATTTCTACCTGACAGAGTTCCTTTGTTTTTATTATGACAGTTGTACCCTCTTATGTTTTGGAGAAAGGGCAAAGAGATAATATTATATAATATATAATAGCTATATCAGATATATAACTATGTCATTATATAACATAATACTTTACTATATTATGGAAACTGGACCTTATTTCACTGGTCTAAGGAACTTGTAAGAAAGGAAATTCCTGCAATTCTACATCTTCTCTGCAACTTAGAGTAAGAGATTTACTCTCTGTGTTCCTTTAGACCTCTCCATTAAAAATCTTACCCTTTTACTACTAGCTTACTTTGTTCCTCCTTGGAGTTTTTTCTTTTTTTATGCCTAAGCCATTTCACAAAGATTTTTGACCTTTCACTGTTATGTCAATTATTTCCTTTCTATATATGGTGCCTCATTTGTTACAAAGAAAAATAATTAAACAAAAATCAATCTCAGTGACACATCTGATAGCACATGCTCTACTGAGAGAAGGGAAGTATCTTTCAACTTCTCCTCTCTGGATCTGAGTTCCATTACAATCAATCAGAGTTTGATTGCTTTTCAATATTATCTCTTTAAACATTTGTAGTCATTATTCATATCGTTCTTCTGATTCTGCTTTCTTCACTCTATATCAGTCAATGCAAGTCTCCTTGTATTGTATCTCTTAGAATTCCATATATATATTGCAGTGGATAGAACATTGGACCTAGGGGCAAGAAGACTCAAATCCAGGAAGGTTAAAATTTTGTCTTAATTATTTATTACCTGTGAAATTTCTTGCAAGTCACTTAACTTCTATTGGCCTCAGTTCCTTCATCTGTAAAATGGAATTAATAATATCATATTCCCCCCAAATAAGACCAGGTCTTATATTAATTTTTGCTTAAAAGACATATTAGGGCTTATTTTCAGGGGATGTATTTTCAAAAATTTTTTTTCATGAACAATATCTATATTAATTCACTTATTCATGTACAAAAATCTATATTTATTCAAATACAGTCATGTCATCTTCTGAAATATTGTCTTAACTTTCCAAACCCGAATTCCTGAATTTCTTGTGACTCCTTTTCCTATAGAACCATTGGCCTTAACCTCTCATGTCTAGCAATGAGCTCTCCTTTAATATGCATTTCATGTCCATGCAGCCTGTTCTTAGTGCATTATCAACACAACTGTCAGTGATTTTATCCCATGAATTTTTGTTTGTTTGTTTGTTTTACAAGGTAATGGGGTTAAGTGACTTGCCCGAGATCACACAGCTAGGTTAAGTGTCTGAGGTCGAATTTGAACTCAGGTCCTTCTGACTCCAGGGCAGGTTCTCCATTCATTGTACCACATAGCTGCCCCATCCCATGAATTCTTCACCTAAGTCATGACCTCTTGCAGGTTGGGCTTCACAAAGTGTCCACTGATTTCTCTCCATTCTATTTTCAATGTAGTCATTGATTTCCAAGTATAAATGATTCTTGAATGGCTTGTTTATTGCAGTTTCAAGCATTTGGAGTTAGACAGTCATTCCTGCAAGAATCATTATTTGATCTATTCTTCCCTCTGCAAGAAAGTTCCTCATGTTTTTAATGTAGTGAGTACTGACTGAATCCCTGACTAGCAGACCTCTTTGGCCACCCTGAAAAACAAATGACAGCAATTAAATCAGTCTACTTCCTTCTGACTCTTGTGTCTATCAGGCTTTTTCAGTTTCAAGAACATAAATGCTTGAAACAGGGTCAATCTTATCTTTCTTGCCCTTGGTGATGATTAGAGGGGGACATTCTTTCTATCTAGATGTTATCAAGTGGCTGTATTCTGATTGGTCATTCAGCAATAGGTTTCAAGTTCATCTGTTTACATAGGCATTTATTTCTCGTTCAAAGGAGCCTGCTTGGGTGTTTACAAATACTTAATTATAATTTATATTATCATTTTAAAAATATTAATGTCAATAATATTAATTTATTTTAATTATATGCTAATATTATTTTATAAATCAATATGTTCATTTCATGTAGCATCTGTCTGACAGTCTTAACAGGGGCTTATTTTTGGAGTAGGACTTAATAAGCAGTCTGAAAAATTATGCTTGGTCTTATTTTCGGGGACATATGGTAGCAGCTACTTCCCAAGGTTGTTCTGAGGACCAGATGAGATAATATTTGTAAAGTGCTTTTGCAAAACTTAAATATGAGCTAGCAATTATTATTTACACTTGAAATAATTAGTTTAGTCATTCTCCAGTCCATGGGGACCCACTTGTTTCGAGTTTTTGTTTTTATTTTTTACTACCTCATAAGTGTTGCTATGACTATTTTAAGAGTGTTTTATCCTGCCTTTCCTTTCTCTTTTTCTTCTTGTTTGATGTATAAACTTGGTATTCAAGTGCTTTGTGGAAATCGATTTGGTGTCTATATTTCCTTTGGACCTTATGTAGGCAAACTGGTAGCTATTATCAATGCCATTGATCAGAACAGGGTTGATGGCCCATGTGGTGACATGAGGAGGTACACCATACCCTTTGAATCTGTGCAACTTATGGACTTTGTATAGACAGATGATTGAGGAGAAAGTGAGGCTGATGACTTAGCTGTCATGGCATTACATCCCTTGATGTCATGGTCTTCTTCGAGAATGAAGGACAAACCTCCTTATCATCATCATCTCAATGGTCCTTAGCCTTCTGTACTGGAATCTTCTTCAAGAAGTGCTAGGCAGAAGTATGTCCAGGCTGCTTGGGGGAAAGCCAGAAGATTGAAGCTAGAGAAAGGAAAGCTAAAATGACAGATTTTTATCATTATAAATAAGTCATGAAGCCTGGGGCAGCCAGGTGGCACAGTGGATAGAACAGTGGCCCTGGAGAGAGGAGTACCTGAATTCAAATCTGACCTTAGACACTTAATAGTTACCTAGCTGTGTGGCCTTGGACAAGCCACTTAACCCTGTTGCCTTGCCAAAAACAAAACAAAACAAAACAAAAACTAAAGAGAAATAAGTCATGAAGGCTAAGAAAATGAGAAAGTGAATTATCAAGTATGAAGTGAAGAAATTTCTCCACCTAGAAGAGTTTTTTTTTTTTTTAGGTTTTGCAAGGCAAATGGGGTTAAATGGCTTGCCCAAGGTCACACAGCTAGGTAATTATTATTAAGTATCTGAAGTCAGATTTGAACCCAGCTACTCCTGACTCCAGGGCTGGTGCTCTATCCACTGGGCCACCTAGCTGCCCTATCTAGAAGAGTTCTAAGAAGAGAGCTGCCCAGAAGGCACTTGCCTCCAAGGTTTCTGCCAAGAAGATTCCAGCAAAGAAGGTTAAGGATCAGAAGGCAAGCCTAGGCCAGATGGACCAGAAGGGCCCCAAAGGAGCTGACCAGAAGGCCCAAGCCAAGAAGGGATCCACATGGAAGGCATCTGCTCAGAAACTCACTGTTGTTCCAAAGTCCAAAAAATAAGACTACCAGAAATCAAATTAAGGTTTTGCTACACACACACACACACACACACACACACACACAAACACACACACACACACACACACACAGACACACACAGTTTCTCTTTTAATTGTAGCTGAACTGATTTTGTTAATGCAAAAGCCTAAATTTTTTTTATATAATTGAATTTTTTTTTCCAGTTTTCCCCAATAATTCTGGTCAAGCAAGGAGTCTTTCTCCCTGTAGTCAATGTTTTTAGGCATTTCACACATTTTGAAGAATTACTCTATTTCCAATCTCTCCGTACCTGACTTTCTCAAAACCAAACTCATAAATTACTCTCACTAAGAATTCAGTATAGAAGTATGTTATGCGCGCGCGCGTGTGTGTGTGTGTGTGTGTGGTGGAATAGAAGAACATTTAACTAGAATATAAGAGATGTGGTTCTTGTCCCAAATCTCCTGCTCCCTAGCTGTGTGACCTTGGGTAAGTCACTTAATCTCTTTGATTCTCAGCTTTCTAATATATAAAATGAAGTATTTAGACAAGATGATCTCTGAGGTCATTTTCAACTTTAAAATTTTATGCTTCTGTATACTATTTTAACCTTGTGTGATTCTCTTATCTTTATTGACAAATGAGTACAAATGAATCCATATGTTGCCTGTCTTTTTTCATCCTACATAAAAAAAAACTTTTTGACAGTAGGAACTTTGAATTCAAAAGTAACACTGTATAAATGTAATGGAATAAAGAATGGATTGGTTATTAGACGATTGAGATTCTGGTTGGGTTTTGTCACTAACCTATTTTATGATCTAGGACCAGTGACTTCACCCTTATGGGCTTCAGTTTACTCATCTGTAAGATGCTAAGGTTGGACTAGGTGACCTCTCAAGGTCTCTTCTAATCCTCACATACTATATTTCTGTCATTTTTCAATTTCTGCAGATCAGTCACCTGAAGCTTTTTCAGAATAAATACAATGGGGAAAATATTGTTTCTGCCCTGATACAGAAGTCTCTGCTTAAAGGTCACAGGATTCTGTCTTTGGATCTGTAGAATTATTCAGATATTCAGCTAGTGAAAGTGATCTCCAGAGTGCTTATACTTATAATATTAGATACTTGTTGTGAATAGTAGGTGTAGATCTTTAGAAATGACTTCTAGCTCTTCTGTCTCCTGAGGCTCAGTAAGAATTTCTTAGAACAATTTCCAAATATTTCTCTTTCTCCCTCCCTCTCTCCATTATTTTCCTTCCTTCTCTCTCTCTCTCTCTCTCTCTCTCTCTCTCTCTCTCTCTCTCTCTCTCTCTCTCTCTCTCTCTCTCTCTCTCTCCTTCTTTCTTTCTTTTCTTCATCTGATACTGGTAAGTCATGATGAATCCCCTCACTTAAAGATTGCCCTTCTCTGGACACTTTTTCAAAAAACATATAAAAATGCAATGTCTCAATCTGGTCATATCACACCAACTTTGGTCTGACTGTGACAGCATACAGTGAAATAATAGCATCTAGCTATTGATCTTGTGAAGAAAGCCATTATGAAAGGTGCTGTTAATTGCTTTGCTAAGAGTCCAAATATATTTTCCATTTTGCTGTCCCTGAATTTGCTTATAATTGTGTCAATAAAAGAAATTAAGTTAACTTTCTATAATTCATTCCCAATTAATTCTATTGATCCATAGAAATGGCTGCTTCTAAATGCTAACCAATTGTCTTTTGTTAAGGTATTCTAGAATTTTGCAAACTTTCCTTTTTTTAAAAATTAGAACAGTATTTCTCCATTTTCAATCTTTTTTTTTTAAAAAGCAAGGCAATATGGTTAAGTGAGTTGCCCAGGGTCTCACAGCTAGGTAATTATTGCATCTGAGGCTAGATGTGAACTCAAGTCTTCCTGACTCCAGGACTAGTGCTCTATCCATTGCACCAACCAGCTGCTCCTTCCTATCCTTACTCTTATAGCAATTCTTCCATTTCTCACAGTTTTTCAGAGATGACTGGCAATAGCTCAGCATTTTTGTCAGTAAGTTCTTTCAAGACCCTGGGATGTAATTCATCTAGGCCTAGAGATTAGAACATCAAGAGATATTAGATTCTGTCTTATTATTTCCTCAGGGTTTTTTTCCCCAGTGGTTTAGGACTTCATTTTACTGATTATGGACAATGACTTAATGGGGACAGAGATGGTATTTTTGTCAAACAAAATCTGTCCTTCTCTGATTTTGTTTCCTTCTTCAAGTCTGACCTCGATGTTTATTTTTATGCTTCATTTCTTTTAAAAAATTTTCTTGTGACCTTTTGTTTTTATACCACAGAATTTCCTTTTATCCATTCCCCTTTCCTACTATTGAACCCTTCCTTATAAAAAATAATTTGGCAAACTCAACTAATTCAGAACATTGTGTCTTAACAACATGCACATTACTCCTCTATCTTCTGTCTTTCTACAGAGAAAGGGCCTGTGTTTCCCCTATGTCCCAGGACAAAACTTGCTTCTTTTTATTTTATCCTAATTTCTCAAGTATACAAAATTGTACCAGTGGAGGGAGGTATACCATCTAATGAGCAGCTGGGAACTAATAAAGAATGTAGTCAGGAGAGTTTAAAGGTTAAAGATGGCTTTGAAAAAAAATAACTTCCATACTTAAAATGGATTTAAAAAGGAAGAGTAATGAGCCAGTAAGGAGAAGTAGCTCAGTAAAATGGAGATAAACCTGGATCTGAGTTTGAGACCTGGTACTGCCAGGTTCAGTTAGGTGGCAAAGTGAATAGAGGACTCAGACAAAATCCTCTTCCTATATTCAAATCTGGACTCAGGCACTTTGCTAGTAGTGTAAATCTGGGCTAGTCACTTTACCCTGCTTTCTCAGTTTCCTCATCTGTAAAATGGGCTAGAGGAGAAAATGGCAAACAGCTGGGGGATGACTGAAGAAGCTGTGATATATGAATATAATGGAATATTATTTTTCTATAAGAAATGATCAACAGATTTCAGAAAAACCTTGGTAGACCTGCATGAACTGATGTTGAGTAAAGTGAACACAACCAGTATAACATTGTACACAGTAGCAGCAACATTGTGTGATAGACCTAGCTCTTCTCAGCAATACAGTGATCAAAAGCAATTTAAAAAGACTTGTAATGGAAAATGCCATCGCATCTAGAGAAAGAACCATGGAGTCTGAATGCAGATTGAAGCATATTTTAACTTTTTTTGTTTTTTTCTTTCTCGTGTTTTTTTCCCTTTTGTTCTGATTCTTCTTTCACAATGAGACTAATATGGAAATATATTTAACATGAGTGTACATTTATAACCTATATCAGTTACATGCTATCTTGGGGAGAGGGAAGAGAGGGAGAGTGAAAATTTTACAAAAATGAACATTGATAACTATCTTTACATGTAATTAAAAAAATACTATTAAGATTTTTTTAAAAAAGAAAGAAAACCCCAAACAGGAACCTGAACAACATTAACGATTTCTGCCATTAAACTGTATGACTGGGCAAGTCATGATATTTCTCTAATCCTTAGCTCTCTTATTTGCAAAAAGAAGGATTGGAAATAGATTGTTTTGAAATTCCCTTTTAGCTTTGAATCTGGGATTCTAGGAAGTGGTGGCAGAATTCCAGGTGACAAAGAGTTAATGATCTCAAGGAAGGGCTGAGGTAGAAAAATCCCCTTGTTAATGGATCTGCATGGCTTACTGGTGATGAGTTCCAGCTGAAGCTCATTATAAGGGGCAGGGACCGGAGTAAGTCTGCATTAAGGAAAATACAGCCACCTGGGAGAAAAAAGAAAGACTGTGCAGAAAACGGTCTCCTTCGGTGATGGGCAGGAGGCACAGAAGGGTATAGTGGGCATATTAGACAGACTCTACTCGACTGTCAGAAACCTGATTTGGACACAAAGTTTCTCTATTAGGCTGGGTTGCTGGTGGCGGTGGTTAACCCCAAAGAGGCATATTTGAGCCCAGTGGATGCTGCTAGACAAGGAAGTAAGGGGTTAAAGGACTTTATGAAGACAGAAAGGAGAAAGAACTGATAGTTATGCCTAGAGACAAAAAGCAAAGAAGCTTTCTTTGTTATGGGTGGTGACATGCCATTGGATGATAAGTTTTAGTAGTCAAAAAAAATGGGTCATGAAACTCGTTCAGTCATTTCAGTTATGTTTGACTCCATTTGGGTTTTTTTTTTTTTGGCAAAGATATTGAAATGATTTGCTCTTTCCTTCTCCAGTTTACTTTACTGATAAAGAAACAGGCAAACAGGGTGACTTGCCCAGGGTCACACAGCAATTTGGTTTCTGATATTAGATTTGAACCTAGGAATGAGTCATCCTGACTCCAGGGCTTTCCTCTTGCTACTAGCTGCTCCTTCATAAAAGTTAGGATATCATAAGAAATTCTTACACACACACACACGCCTGAGAAATGCAAACCAGCAATAGTGCTCCCACAAGCCCAATGGTCATTTTGCTTTATTTGGGCCACACTAAAAATTTCCAGTGGCAGCATTTTAAAAGGAAATTTAAGGAGTATAGTGTAAGTCAACAAAAAATCAAATAAGAATATTTCAAAACCCCTTTTTAGAGAAAAATAATTTTAAGGAATGAGTATAAGATTTAGGGAGCAAGACTAAAAACCAAATCAAAACAAACTAAAACAAAACCAGAGGCAGTGTGTTGTTGCAGTGGGGGGAAAAAATCTTGGAATCTGGATCGTGAAGGCCCAAATTTGAATCCTGGCTCAGCTACTTACTACTTATATCACTTTACTTTGGACCTCACTTTCCTCAACTGTGAAAAGAGGCAATCTATAAGCTGATGATCTTTTCCATTTATGAGAACTATCTCATAAATGTTTTCATTTGAAAGTATATGGAACTAGAGCAGCTAGATGGTTCAGTGAATAGAGCCCTTACCCAAACATCAGGAGGACCCAAATTCAGATTCAGCCTCAGACATTTACTCTCTAAGTGACCCTAGGAAAGTCACCTTATCTCAACTGCCTCAAAAGAAAAAAAAAAGAGAAAAAAAATTTTTGGAGGCTTCCTTAAGTTGTTTCTTTATATCTATACTTTCTACTTTTGTTTTTCCACTGCTAAAAATTTACCAATAAAAATTTTCCATAAATTTTCCTTAGTCTTTAAGGTGGTTTCCACTTTCCAAATTATGGGAAAATATCTGAACTTTGAGTTCAGTTTTGATTCAGAGTATTGAGAGTGGCCTGTCCATAGGGTACTCTTCACTCACAATGGGGACTCAACCTCAGTTTTAGATTTGGAGGTAAGTTAGAGAGAAAGCAGTAGGTAGCAATTAAGGGAAGAATATTTTTGAGGGGAGGACACTGAAACCCAAAGAAAAAGTATTCCTTACAAGGTGGGGTTGACAAAAAAGAGATGAATGGAAACAAATATGCCTGAAAAAATTAGCAGTAGCAGTATATGAACTTATATTGTATATTTTTTTATTCAGTTCAGTATGAGTTCCTTAGGGACAGGGACTGGTTTGTTTCTGTTTATAACCTGAAAACCTAGCAGAAGTCTTGACATGTTGTAGGAAATAAGAAAATAAGCTTTTATTAAGTGCTTACTGTAGGCCATGCACCATACTTTGTAGTAAGTCTTAATAAATGTGTGAGTGAATGAATGAATGAATGAATTAATAGTTCTCAACAGCTCTGGGACTTCCTGGTAGTTACACACTCTTGTAACCCAAGTCCCTTGCTAAGTACAACATACTCCTGGAAGGATGATTAGAACAAATCAAATGTAGAGCAGTGTAGTGCCACAAGAAAGACTTGGTGGCCTGGTACTACAAACTCTGGGGTGACTGAGACTCATTCCAAGCAGTTTTTGGTCCCATACTGCTAAACAACAGCTGTGGGAGAAAAGACAGAAGTTTCATGTTTACGTTGGCTCCCACTGTTAAGACTTTTCATGTCTAGTGCGTTGTGAGTAACGTTTTCTGACTAAGTTATCTGATAAGTCACCAAAGCACCCGGGTAATTAAAAAGTGGGTGGTCTGTGATGAGGGGTAAACAATATAATTTATCTGTGGTCCTTTTAGTTCCTGCCGTTCCAGCGAGTTCCAAGTTCACAAAGTTCATCCTCTATGGAAAACTGTAGCCCTCCATAGTATCCAATGAGTTAATGATGCTAAGAGCACTGGCTCCACTGTGACAGGGTGGGATAGCCAAGCAGCACCCACAGTTCTTGGAGGCTCCGTCTGGCAGGAGTCCTGAGTGGACTCCAGATGCAGCCTGTGCCTTCAAAGGACAGTTTCTGTCACGCTAGAGCTGATGGAAAAATGACTCAAAGCATCTGCTCATGCTTGTTTTGGATCCAAGTCCATCCCCACAAAGTGTCCTGGGATGGCCACTTCCACGCTGTGGGAAGGAAAGTTTCCCCAGGAATCTTTTCTATGGAGATCATCATATGATTGTAGCACAGATGCACTCAGAACTCAGTAGCATATCGGAAGTCAGTTTTGAAAGAATGTACCAAAAGGGAGCTGGCCTGATGGGTCAGGAAGAACTGCTTGCTGTGTGACCATGGACATGGCCTTTAAACTCTCAGTGCCCCACATGTCTCTTAGACCATAAATTAGGGAAGAGTTGTTGATCAGCTTCAGGAAAAGGCCTTTCCAAATGAGTTACTCATGCTAATGGGGTCATAGGTCTAAGCTAAAAAAAAAATCAACATATTACATTGCAGTGAATAATGTTATTTAAACATTTATTAATTTTTAACATTAATTTTTTTAAAATTTTGAGTTCAAAATTCTAGCCCCCTTCCCCACCCATTGAGAAGGCAAGCAATATGATATCAATTCTACATGTGAAGTTGTGTAAAACATATTTCTGAATTACTTATGTTGTAAAAAATGGTAAGAAAAAATTTTAAAAAATAGACAAAAGTATAGAGTTCATCAGTTCTCTCTCTAGAGGTGAATAGCACTTTTCCATCATGGGTCCTTCAAACTGTCTTGGATCATTGCATTGATTAACACAGCTAAGTTTTTTCACAGTTGATTATCATAACAATATTGCTGGTACTGTGTATAATGTTCTCCTGGTTCCATTGCAGATAATAACTAGTTAAAACTACTCCTAGGTGACTTGGGAATGTGAGACCCAGGAATCAGGACCCACAGGTATGTGGGGGAGTTTTGTGGATTGCATAATTGTATACATTTGGTATTTGTGTCTAGAGCACTTAAGACATGTATGCCTGGTTTATTCATAAGTAGTTGCTAGTGGATTTTGTATTCAGGAAAAAAGAAATTTTTGGATATGTGCTTTGGCCCTGTGCTAAAGGGTATGTGCTATTTACTAGCTACTGGTTGGTCCCTCGATCCCTGTGCCTGGGGAGGTGATATCAATATTTCAGAAATCAAGATTTACGTTTAATAATAGTGTCAGCTAAGTGATGTAATGGATAGATCACTGGACTAGGACTCAGAAAGACTTGAGTTCAAATCCAACCTCATTTACTTACTAGCTGAGTGATTCTGGGCAAGTCACTTAATCTCTGCCTCAGCTTTCTCACTGTAAAATGGGGGGGGGGGTAAAATTAGCATCTACCTCAAAGGATTGCTGCGAGTAAAAAATGAAATTATACACACACACACACATATGTAAGCTGTTTCATAAACCTCAATGCACTATATAAGAGGTATAAAACTGTATATACCTTTGACCCAGCAATACTACTCTAAGCTCTGTTTTCCCAAGGTGATCAGGGAAAAAGGAAAAGAAACTAAATATTCTAAATGCTAGCTATGATGGTGATTTATTATTACTACTAGCAGCAGAAATGCCAGCTTAGATATAGGAGATAATGGCAAGGTAGACCTACTTTGAAATGTCTAGGTTATAAAAAAAAATTTACCCCTGTGTAAGAAAATGCAATAAGACTCAATTTCTATTGACTGTAAAGATTTATATGCCTATTGCAGAAAGGGGAATTATTTTACTTTATCTCTTTTGTCAAGTCAAAATGAATTTAGTAAAGTTAGAAAATAGCTAACATGATTTAGAAGTAAAATCAAATATGACTTTAATAGAGTCCAATTTGGGCCCATTTAGATCAACATTGAACCTGGAAAGACTTACATGAACTGATGCAGAGTGAAGAGAGGATAGCCAGGAGAATATTATACAATTTAACAGCAACACTGCGATAAGATCAACTATGATAGATTTACCTCCTCTCAGAAGTTCAGTGAGCAAAGACAATTCTAAAAGACTTGTATTGGAATAATGCCATCCACATCCAGAGAAAAAACTATACAATCTGAATGCAGACCAAAGCATACTATTTCCACTCTTCAAAAATTTTTATGTTCTTTCACAAGATGACTGATATAGACATTTTTTTAAAGGATCAATATAGACCAAACCTAGAACAGCCAAGGTTAAGGCTTATCTATATTCTCTGCTCTTCAGATTGAATCTGAAAAGAAAATAAATGGGATACCATTTTAAAATTGATCATCAGTAACAGAAGCATCATTTAAACCAAGCAATTGGCTTGTTCAATAGCAACTTTTTACAATGCTGACTTTTGGATCGTTAGTAATGACAAGCATCAGCCAGAAGACCTTCATATTAGGTTTCTATTATAGATAGCTATAATCCAAATAAATATTTTTTTGAGTACATGCTTTGGGAAGCATTGTGGGAACATGACCAGTCTTGAAGTCTGGAAGACTTGAAGACAAGTCCTGCTCTTGTGACATATTAAATGTGTAACATGAAAGTTACATCACTTTGTCTTTTAGTGCCATTGACAATTCTTAAAGACTTTTAGGGTAATAATAATAATAATAATAATAATAATAATAATAATAATTAATGATCAGCATTGGTGGAAGGAAATTATACACCACTGTGGTTCAAAAATCACAGATATTGCCTATAGGTCCAGAGTTCCCTCTGGATTTACCCACAGTGGCTTCTTGTCTCTGATTACACCATACATTTATGGTTCATAACACAGTATGCTACCGTCATAGCTCTTATCTCAAGGGACATGGAGGGAGGCTCCAGCTTATGGTGTACTCTTCACCTATATTAAAGGGTTTTGTATATTAAAATCCTGCAAATAATGATGCACACTGAGAATTGTGATTAGTAGAAGGATCAAATTAGCCTGATTTCAATAGTCTACTTGGATAAAGAGCTTTACTATTTTCAAGGATCTGGCATTTAATGTAATATGACTACCCCACAGTGTTATCGATGACCTTTCACTCTATGGTACTATTTCTCCTCCCATAAATCTTGGAGCTTATATACTGAAACCTTTTTCTAGATCTCTTGAAATAACAGCTATGACATTAATTTATTGTGTTATGAACCATAAAATGAGATAATTTCAGACAGGAGACTACTGTGGATAAACTGAAAGCTTTAAGTTTCTTTTACTCCCACAGACTACTGGTCTGATTTTTACTGTAGGTTCTCCAGTGGATCCCTTTATTTCTTCAGATCATGGATCTTTGATCTGTTCTGTGAATATTTTATTTTTCTGATTTACTTAGCTTGGAGATGTTTAACTCTCAAACGATGATATTACATAGGAATACTTCGACACTGAGAAGTACTACTAGGGTTAGAGCCAAGCAAGTAGTCTTCAACCTAGCACAGTGTTTCAGGCCAGCACTCCCCTTTCCCTTCCTAGAATCCTGTTCATCATAGGCACCAAAATTATTAAGAAAACATGAAACATGTGGGATAAAACAAAATAATTATGAATGACCTCAACAACCATGCAAATAAATGATGACTTATTTAAGTAGAATATTGGAATATATGAATACAATTCCTTAAGCATCTCATTTCCCTCTTGGTTGGATTCATTTTGGAATTCCTTGAATTTATCCGTAATGCCCTTGTGCTAGGTACTTCCTCCCCCCATGCCCCCCTTTCATATTTTTAAGTGAATTTTCCTTCCTTTCATTAGATTATAACTCCTTGGGAACAGGGATTGTCTTTTTCATTTTTATATCTTTAAACCCTTCCACATAGTAGATGCTTAACAAATGTTAGTTGATTATTGACATTTAAATTAAACCAGCCAACTGTCCTAGATATGTGATTTGAAAGTGGACCCAAGGAGGCAGGTGGTGGAAGTGCAATGTGATGGTCATCATTGGGTCTCCACTCTTGGCTCCCCATAGAGGAAGGGCTGATCTGTCAAAATTTAAATCCTCTGCAGTCACCACCACTTATTTAACATTTACCACCATATCCCTTGAGGAGGGCACCCTCAAGCTGCTGCCTAGTCAGCTGGGCTGAACCCAATACTCTGGGTTGGGGGTGGGGGGTGGAAACCACACTCTAGGTATAGGTCTGTTGTGGTCCATTAACTCAGCATTTTCCCAGCTGTTCCTAGAACTCCTCAAGCATTGTAGGAACTGCCTTGTCTTGGTATCCCTGACCCAAGACACTACAGAGATAGTCTTCTGGGGAATTCTCAAAGTTCTCTATCTATAGTAGAAACATCCTCATTATCATCACTGTCCTTGTCATCATCATTATCATCCTAGCTAGCATTTAGATTCCATTTGAAGGTTTTTCAAAGAACTTTGTGGAGATTAATATATTTAATACTCACAACAACTGTGAGAGATAGGTGCTATTATCCTTGTTTTACAAGGGAGGAAACTGAAGAGAATAGAAGCCAAGTGACTTGACCAGTATCACACTGCCAGTAAAGGTCTGAGGCAGAATTGGAATGTTGTAGTGCTTTTGAAACTATGACATCACATGTATAACCTATATTAAATTACTCTCTGTCAGGAGGGAAGGGAAGGAAGGAGAACAATTGAAACTCAAAACCTTGCAACAAAAGGATTGTTGAAAACTATCTTTGCATGTAGTTGGAAAAATAATTAAATTAATAATGAAAATAAATTAATTATGACATCTAGATTAGACATCTTAATCACTCTTTGAAGTTTTGGAAGTAGTAGAATTTTTTGTTGTGTTGCTTCAATAGTAGCATACTCTATTTCCTGAGCAGTTAACTTCTTTCCTTATGTCCCACATTGGCTACTCAAAAATTCTCGGTGCTTTACCTAAGTTCTTAATAATTCACAAGATAAGCCAAGTCTTCAAATTTGTCTTTTAAAAACATATCATTGCAGTAGAGAAGTTATTTCTTTAATTGTATAACTTAAATTTTAAAATTCTCCCATTTCAAAGATGGGCAGATTGATGGTTGCCATCAAAGTGCACATATGCCCTGACTCATCTTATTGGATGATAGCATCTTTATTTAGGGCAATGATTTCTGTTATGTAATGTTCCCCTAAAGATTATATAGGTTAGAATATTTTAATTTTATACTTGTCATATTTTTGTGTGTTTAAATATTGTGAAAAATAAGGCAAACAATATAGTATGATTTTTAATATGAAAATATTGGTCAATCAACAATTGAAATATAACTTATGAATATTTGGGCCATTTAGGAGTAGATGAACCATCAAAGGATAAATTGTTTTCCTGAATAACACAGTTCAGTGTTTTGAGTAGCCAGGAAGATGGATGGAGGAGATACACCCTTTGCACATTGCATGTAATTGTGATGATGAGTGACCCCAAGGACTACAATTGTAATCCAAATTTAAAGTAATTTGAGTTCTTTATAGTTAAGTGATTTAAATCATAATACTTCTGCAAAGGTGAATGCTATAAACTAATTATTATAAATTTCATTGATAAATCAGTATATCTTAAATGGGTCCATAATTTTGAAATACAATTTAAGCCAATTTTTAAGATTTTAAATTTATTTATTTACTTTTGAATTTTACAATCTTTCCTCTAATCTTGCTTCCTTTCTCCCACCCCCTACCCCCCACAGAAGGCAGTCTGTTAGTCTTTACATTGTTTCCATGCTATACCTTGATCTAAGTTGAATATGTTGAAAGAGAAATCATATCCTTAAGGAAAAATAATAAAAGAGATAGCAAAATTACATAATAAGATAATTTTTTAAAAATTAAAGATAATAGTCTTTGGTCTTTGTATAAGCTCCACAAGTCTTTCTCTGGATACAGGTAACACAAATTTTTTAAATAGATTTTCCCATCCCCTATTTAAAAAATTTTTTTTTTGGCCTGGACCTCACATATTCTAGGAGTCATTTCCTGTGTTTCCTTGTCTATATTATATCCTGAATAATATTAATAACAACAATAACAACAACAATAATAATGACTAACCTGTAAAGTTTGCAAAGCACTTTATAAATATATTATCTCATCTGAAACTTAGAATATTTCTGTGAGGTAGGTTTAATTATCCCCATTTTACTGCTGAAAGAGGAAAAAGAGAAGTTAAGTGATTGGTCCAGAGTCATAGAGCTAAAAAGTATCTGGGGAAGATTTGAATTCAGATCTTTTGAACTGCAGTCCAGCATTCTATCTATTATATTACTAAGCTGTTTATCATAGGCAGGCAACATAAATTGAGATATGCTTTTCATAAACTGGTTATCTCTGTGATTTTTAGAACCCCCCCAGCACAGGCCCTTCACAGACATACTATCTCTTTCAGTAAGGAGGTGTCTTTATTCTGGAAATCACATCCTTTCTTAGTCTTCTCTTCTTGAGGTTAAACATTCCCCAATAAATCTTGCCCAGATGAAATGTTCATCAAATATATTTCAGAAATAATTATTTTTCATATTTTTTGCAAGAAGATAGATTGGATTTTGATATTGGAATTTATATATCCCAACAAAAATTCAGGTGGTAGGGTTCCCCCCCCCGGGGGGGAGGGAAGTTTTAAATTTAAACTTTGTTGTAATAATAGATATTGAATGGAAGGGAGAATCTAATTCCCAATAATAATCATATTTCTACTTTTAAAACTGAAGTAACTCTAGGTCATTTACACCTATAGCTCAGCAAATTCTATATGCTAGCTCTGTTCCATCCCAAAAGGTAAGCCTGAAATCTCCTTTTTTGCAAATGGTCATCATTTCGATCCTATGTTCTGCAAAGGGAGAATATACTCTCCCACTCTTGACATGAGTAACTCCATCTAGGCTGACAATTGGGAAGTGCTTTTTATGAGTTAAACAATGATTAAGTGCTGCAACAGGCCTAAAAAATTAGAAAAGACATCTTTCCTACAAATTGAAACTAATAATTTTAGAGCAGAAGATCCCTTTGAGCTTTAATATGGTATTGAGGGCTTTTTTTTTCCTGTAAAAATTCTCTGTTTTCTATGTGTTGGAATAAAGCTTCTGCTGACCTGTTTCTCATAACACACTGGTATGATTGGTGACTTGAAGTATTTTCTATCTTTGTAAGACTGAAATTTCCCCAGTTATATGGATTCTCAGTGGAATTTCTAGTATATTTATTCTTTTTCCTAAGCATCTTGTTAGTCATTCAACCTTTTTTGACTATATTGAAAGACTAATATTTATCTTCCTCTGCATTTTGATTCTTGCCCCCCCCCATTAATACCCATCATTACAATGAAGTTTAAACTTAAAAGTTGATCACTTGGGGTGGGGGGTAGGGACTACCACCTTTATTTTTGTTGAGATATATAAATTCTAACATCAAAATTCCAATTCACCTTCTTGCAATATTATATATGAAAAGTAATTACTTCTGAAATGCACTTGCTGTACATTTCATCTGGGCAAGATTTTTATGGGGAATGTGTAGCCTTGAGAAGAGAAGACTAAGGACATGATAGTCATCTTGGTTTTTTTTTCTTTTTTTTTTTGATAGTCATCTTGAGGAAACCAGTTAGTACATTGGATAGAGTAATGAACGTTGAGGGAGACCTGAGTTCAAATCCACCCTGTGATATTAAATTATCTGTGTGATCCTGGGCAAGTCCCTTCACCTTCATTTCTTCATTTATAAAATGAGGATAATAATAGGATCTATTTCCCTGGGTTGTTGTGAGGGTGAAATGAGATATTTGTAAAAAACTCAGCAAAACTTAAGATACTATATAAATGTCATTATTTTTAATAATGTTAATTAAAGTATTTTAAGAGGGGTGGCTAGGTGGCACAGTGGATGTAGCACTGGCCCTGGAGTCAGGAGTGCCTGAGTTCTGGTCCGCCCTCAGACACTTAGTGATTGCCTTACTGTGTGACCTTGGGCAAGCCACTTAACCCCACTGCCTTTCCAAAAAAAACCTAAAAAAATTATTTCAAGAGTCATGATTTGGAAGAAGGATTATTCTGCTTGTGTCTGGGGATCAGGAATAGGAATAATAAATGGATGTTTCACAGAGATTATTTAACCTTGATATAAGGAAAAAATTTCCTAACAGTTAGAGGTTATCCAGGAAGTGTATGGATCATCTTTTACCTTTCTGCTGTTCAGAAAAGGGTGGTGGGTATTTCCTCACTAAAGGAGCAGATGCTAAAGGTACATTGTCAAAGTGATGCTTTCTTCAGATATGGGTTATATTAGCTGACCTCTGTAGTCCCTGCATGGGCCACTAGGTGGAGCCATAATACACAGAGAGTTGGACCAGGACCAGTTAAAAGTCCAACCTCAGATACTTCTCAGCTATATGACTCCAGGACTTAACCCTCCTTACCTCAGTTTCTTCATCTGTAAAATGAACTAGGCAGGAAATGGCAAATTACTTCAGCGTCTGGACCAAGAGAACCACAAAAATGATTGAACTGGACAAGTCCTTGACAACTCTGATTCTATGATTCATTTTTTCATTGGTTCTGACGTCCCTCAGATGATGAGAGTGTACTTTCATGCTTACTGTTTGCATTTCTGAGAAAACTGGACCATTTGTTCATCTCATCCTTTAAGTATGTCATTTGTGGTTTTAAGGGATCCAATTTGTATATCTGTAAGGTCCATCTTTTGCCCTTCATCCTTGCCACATGATCTAACTTGGTATGGCTACAAATATATACTTCATGCAATGTCTTTTTCTCAAGGTCTTATTAATTTAAATGAATAATGTTGACTTCCCTTGTTCCTTTTTATTAACTAAGGATAATATATGTGCTTTTATAAATAAAGACAATGCTAAAATATCACTTTCAAAAACTTAAAAGTATGTAATTTCTTATAAGAAATATATCATATTTATTAAATTACATAATTTATTATATGCTAATGTATAAATTTGTTTATGATATATTATATACTAATTATATCACATATATTTATTATTCTAGAAATATGAAATAAATAAAGATCATTATGTTTCTCTGCTACATATCATAGAAATAAAATGTCTATTTTAATAAGAATGTGGTTTTGGTTACAATTTTTTAAAAGTTGTATTTTGTGAGAAGCATATTGCTTATTTTGAGTTTGGTACACTTTAGTTTTCTAAACTGAGACATAGGATGGTCCCCCACTGCTTTTTTTTGCTACATTGGGGTCACAGATCCTGGAGTCTCAGAATAGAAGTTATGATTCACTCCAGCTGGTTTCCTGTCTTCTTTGAGTCTGAGTAACCACAAGGCAGCAGGCAGTAGCTTGGAGTCTGCAGGGGAAAGGTAGTTGGAGCAGGAGAGAACCAGGAAATTTCCTTAATAACTCTGTATAGATCCTGCTTGTTATTGGAACAATCTGGATATTGTGAACCTTGGTCTATCTAGATGAGTATGTATTCATGGACTTTTATAAGTAAAACACACATATATTCACAAACATGTACAGGTTTTGATGGTTTTCAATACTACTATTAATTGCATTGAAGAGATGCTTTGCCAAGAAATAGGGAGTTAGCCAACCATGCTCACTCTAGTCAGAACACATCTGGAGTATTCTGCTTAGTTCTGTACATCATATTTCTAAAAAAGATATTAATAAGCTAGGCAGTATCCAGAGGAGGACAATTCAAATTATAAGAGGTCTGGAGACTATATCTTTTTTTGAAGATCTGTTAAAGGAATTGAGAATGTTTAGTTGTTTAGACAGAAAACTTGGGGGAGGTGGGGAAGTGGAAGATGGGGTCTGATAGCTGCCTTCAAGGATTTGGACAAAAAAAGGCTTGTTATTATTAGCCCCTTCTCATCAAATAAGAAGCAATGGATGATATATTAAAAAAAAATAAAAACCAAAGTCACAAACAAACAAAAACAAATGGTGAGTAGCTTGATTTAAGGAAACAGAATTTCTTATCAATTAGAGGCATGAAAATAGAAGAAGCTGCTTCAGAGGGAATGGTTTCTCCTTCTCTGGGATGCTTTAAGCTAAATGAAGATGACTGCATACCTGGGTATGAAAGAGACAGGATTCTTGATCAGGGATCAACCAGATTAATTTTAAGGTCCCTTTCAGCTCTGGGATTCTTTGATGCACTTGTTCTGCTGAGATCCTTTTCTTAAACTAGAATTTCTTCCAATTTAATATCTAACATGAACTTGGGATTTTTTCCCTGAAAGGGTAAGAAAGATTATTCTCTTGTCTACAGGGAATGTGGAATGGGTTTATCAGAGCTTACTTTTTTGAATAGTCAGCACCATTTTTCTAATTTTCTTAGAACATGATTTAGCCAAATATTTTCAAGCCATATGGTGTTTCCTAAATTGATTTCAAATGATGAGTTACCAGAAGGATGAGTAGCTAGATGGTACAGTGAATAGTGTTGTGTCGTCAAGACGGTCTGAATTCAAATCTCATCGAAGAACATTACTAGCTGAATGATCCTGGGCAAGTTAGTTAACTGTTCTCAAATTCAACTGTAAAATGGGAATAACAACAGAACTTTCTTCATTGTGAGGATCATATCAAATGAAGTAATATATAAAAGATTTTGCCAATTTTGAAGCTATATAAATCTTAGCTGCTATATTCCATTTCAAGTTATAGGTCAATGCTGTTTTCATAAAATTTAAAATAAGACAATAGATATCAAATTCAAGTAGAGGAAATTCTTTAGTCTTTTCTTTTTTGCTTTTATCACAGAGATTTGAGTCATCCTGCAATATTTCTTTAATGGTAGTTATGAAGAATGTCTGGGAGCAGACATTAAAACCCTGATGATGGTTAGAGTGTTGGGGGAAAAGTTTGAAGTATAATGAAGTAAAATTTATGATCCATCCTTTTATATAACAACCATTTGTTTTTCAAAATTAGGTGACCCTTCTCGGTCTCCTTTCTATAGTGCTGGACAATTAGCAAGAGAAATACTTTGATGCTTTGTTCTGGTGGTGTCATTCCCAGGATTTTCATTCTACTAAGAGGAGGGTTTCATGGGACACAACATGTCATACCAGCCTTATCCATCAGATGGAGACCTTGTGCTACAAAAGAATTAGACAACTTGTTGCTCTGAAATAGGAAACCCCCTCCTCACTCCCTTTCCCTCTCCCTTTCTCCCCTTCTCTCCACCTCTCTCTCCTCTCCTCTCCTCTCCTCTCCTCTCCTCTCCTCTCCTCTCCTCTCCTCCCCTCTCCTCCCCTCTCCTCCCCTCTCCTCCCCTCCCCTCCCCTCCTCCTCCCCTCCCCTCCCCTCTCCTCCCCTCCCCTCCCCTCCCCTCCCCTCCCCTCCCCTCCCCTCCTCTCCCCTCCCCTCCTCTACCCCTCCCCTCCTCTCCTCTCCCACACACTTTTCACAGTACCCTAAGACAGTAATTTCCTCATTCTTTACCTCATATTCAGGCGAGGGCACACATGGATTTCCTCCAATGTTTATATTTCATACATATTCTTGAAATCAGTTTGTTTTGAAGGCTTGTCTTCCTATCATTTTCCCAATGTATTATCTGTATCTACTTTATCACTAAGACTAATCTCCTCTATCTAATCTTCTCTTATAAAAATAAATTGGGGGTGCCTCGAGTGGGGAGATGGGGACTTCTCCACTATATCCGGAGCTTCAAACTCTGTTGTGTATTCAGAGTTCATCCTAGGAATAGAATTATCAGCTAAAGCCATTGAAAGTTGCTTGATTTAGAAGGGCAGCCACAAAAGGCAAAGCAGCCAAGAAGACTCTGTCCCTTAATCCCAGGGCTGTGAAAGGAACCTTGAAGAGGTCATCCAGAGTATTCCTGGTTCTTTGGGCAGACCACCCCTAAACTACTAATAATTCCTCTAACCTTGAACTTTTGAATATATTCAGACATATTGTCAAACTTTTAAGTAGAAATACTGTTTCTAATTTGTTGAATGGTTCTTTATATTGGATTCTGACATTAACAACAATAATAATAGATAATATAATACTTTTGATTTGCCAGATACTCTGCTAATATACTTTACAAATATTATTTCATTTGATTCTCACAACAATCCTGAGAGGAAGGTACTATTATGATCTCCATTTTATAGAAGAAATTGAGGCAAACAGAGATTAGTGACACAGTTAATAAGTATCTGAGGCTGAATTTGAAATCTGCCTCATTTGATGCCAGGCTGAGTGTTCTATCCATTTTGCCACCGAGATGCCTCATTAAGATGGTCATTTAGTAGGGGTAACTAGATGGTACAGTGGATAGAGCACTGGTTCTGGAGTTGGGAGGATCTGACTTCAAATCTGATCTCAGACACTTTATAACTACTTAGCTATGTGACCGTGGGCAAGTCACTTAACCTCATTGCCTTGCAAAAACCAAAGGAAAAAAAGATGGTTATTGAGTATTTGCTGAGATTTTATTATTATTATTTAGTCATTGTAGTCATATTTGACTCTTCATGACTCAAATTGGGGTTTTCTTAGATGAGATACTGGAGTGGTTTATCATTTCCTTCTCCAACTCATTTACAGATGAAGAAACTGAGGCAAACAGATTGAAGTGACTTGCCCAGGGTCACACAGTTAGTAAATGTCTGAAGTTTCATGAGGAAGATGAGTCTTCTTGATTCCAGGCCTGGAACTCTTTAAATCCAGAACTGGCTTTGAAGTCAGAAAGATTTGAATTCAAGTTCTGACTGATACATACTGACTGGGTGACCCCAGAAAAGTCTTTAGTACTCTAGAGAATTCGCTTATAAATTGCAGAGGAATGCCAACACACATCAGGAGAGGGTTTTTTCCTCATCCAGGAACTCTCTATACCAACTAAATCACAACTCCAATCTCTAGCCTTATCTCCCTTCATTATTCAAGTATCTTAACTAACTTGACTTGCAACAACCATTTTAAACCCTTACTTTTTTCTGTAGCTCTCTTCTGAGGGCTAGGAGAGACATAAAGATGAAGTAATAAGTGCTCCTGTCTTCATTCAAGTTCATAATTTAAGATAAGAGTTGCAAAATATAAATCTATCCTGCTACCACCTGCTTCTGTTTGGCCTGAACTGGAGGGCAAAACCAGACAGATGACTGGATTTAGCTCTATGGTCTTTTGGTGGGGATGATTCAAATAGGATATTGAACTGGTTTATAGGATGAAGATTCATTTTTTTCATACAAGTGACTAGATGAGTAAAATTTTTCCAAATGTTCTAAAACAATTTGGAATTATAAAATTATTAAAACATATACTGTTATTATATAGTAATACAACTTATTCATATTCTTTGACCCATCAATATACAGTTTAGTAGACTGGTGCAGAATATTGCAGAGCCTGTCAGACTGGGTTCCTTTGTTAGTTGGGTTTTGTTTAAATTTTTGTTTCTTATGAGGGGGATTTCAGTAGCATTAGAGGCATGTTGAGAAATGATACTTATGGGTTTTTCTGTTTGTTTTTGTGGGGAGGCAGTAGAAGTTAAGTTAAGAAGTTAAGCTAGTAAGTTTGAGACCAAATTTGAACTCAGGTCCTCCCGACTCAAGGGTCAGTGCTCTATCTACTGTGCCAATTAGCTGCCCTTATCCTTTTGTTTGAAAAAGACTTAAGTAAAAGCTACTAATTTTTAGTTTATTATCAATATAAGTGAATGAGTGGAGTTTCTTTTTCCCCTTTCAGGAAAAAATTAATATTGTCAAATTTCCATTTGTTTTTGTATATTTGCTATGAATGGAATTAAAAACAAAGTGTTTGATTCACCTGTGGTCTAATTAGATGACAGACTCTAGTAGTTTGCCATGTTTTAACATGGTGATATTCATTCCTTTCCTACATCTATCTTTATCCTACCAAGTCCAAATTATGAAATGGTGACTAGGAAAAACAATTAATTTTAAATCAACAGTTTTTGCTTGAACCTCATTTTTTTTCCTTCTCCTAGTCACAAAAATAAGCTTCTTTTTGTAGCTAGCAAAAAGTTTTTCCTTGAACTAGTCATTTGTAGCAGTTGATTATAGGAATCCTAATATGCAACTCTCAGGTCTATAGCATGCATCCCATTTTCTGTATTTTATTTGACTGATCTTACTATGTTGGGCCAGTCAAAGCTCAATGGACTCTAGCCATTCAAATATACATGCCTTCTGGAGTTTATTGAATAGGGGTGGTAATTATTGTTTCCTTCTTAGCATTTGTCTCTCTGGTGCCTGGCATCTAGTGGGTATTTATTAAAAGCTTGTTTGTTGAATGATAATAATCTAATTCATCGAGTTAAAATATCACCTAGTCTGGGACTTGGTTGTTTTCTTTTAGATATAATTTTCAATGCTCAAAATATTCCAATGGATCTCATTGATGAAGATGTTCCCTCTAATGAAGCTAATTATAACGCATCCTTGCCAGACTATTCTGCGGAAGTCTTGTTCATGGCCTTTCTTAAATTCTCTAAAGAGGGTTTCTCCAATGGATTAGTAGCCTTCTTGCCTTTTTTCTGACACCAGGAAAATATCATTAGATAAGTTTACAGTCTATACTATGAGACTCTTATTCTTGAAAGGAAGCCCAAGTCTTTCAACCTTTTGAAGTTCACTAGGTCATCACTTGGTCAATGAAATGGGAGTGTGGAGAATAAAAATTCACTCCTCCCCTCTCTCAGAGCAATTCCTTCTTAAGAGTCCTTAAATTCTCTAAAGTATTCAATGGACTAGTAGCCTTCCTGCCTTTTTCCTGACACCAAGAGACTATCACTAGGTTCATCAGACTACCTATTTGTCATTCTTCATTCTTACCATGTGCCAAGTTCAACTTATTTTCCTATCACTCGCTGTCTTTGTGATATTTTTTATTTCCATTTTCTCTAAAGTTCTTCAAATGTTATATTTATAGCCAGCATACATCATTCATATGCCCATTGCTCAGCATTAAATTAAATTAAAAATAATTTTTAATTATTCAGAAACTGTTGTGGTAATCACTAAACATTTATTAAGCAACTACTGCATATTTGCCAAGCACTTTTGAGGAATTCACAATTTAATGGAGAAGACAGCAAGCAACAAACATGTACAAATAAAATAAATATATATAATATATAATATATAAATGGAATATAATTTAGAATAAATGGAAAATAATTGAAAAGAAAGGGGAAAAGACTGATAGTTCCCCCTCCCTCAGGACAAGGTCCCCACTATTACATGCTTGTCTTCTGAATGGAAGGTACAAAGGAAATTAAAAAACAAAACAAGAAATCCTAATGATCTATCAGCTTAATTTTTATAGACTAAGGAAAGAGTGACCTTTCTAGGAGCTCATTGTACCAATTCCTAGTTGAACAATTATCTTGGAGTTGCCACCAGTTACTGAAACCCCAAATAGAAGGCCCTTGTGTCCTATCAACAAGGCACCAGTAGGCATGTCCATGTAAAATGCCCATTCCAATTAGTGTAATCATAGAAGGTTCAGGTTTTTGAATTAATGAATTCATCAGAAGTAAATCAGGCATGAAAAATTGCTTAATTTGTAAGATTCATAGGAGCTTTGGGACATTGGATGGAAGCGGATGCAGGAAATACCTTGTGATTAGCTTGAAGAATCAAAAACACATCTGGGCTTATGTCTAACATTGCAGGCTGGTTTGGAGTTGTACATTTTAGCATCAGGCCAATCAAGTAGTGGTTGGATTCAGGAGTCAAAGACTCTTAAGAAGGAATTGCTGGGGATGGGGTGGGGAGGGGAGGAGTGAATTTCTGTTCTCCACACTCCCCTTTCATTGACCAAGTGATGACCTAGTGAACTTCAAAAGCTTGAAAGACTTGGACTTCCCTTCAGCATCAATTGCTTACTTCTTGTCCTTCCTTATAGAAGAAGACCAAAATGATTATCACTGTCTTTGAGACAAATTACAGTGCTTCAGATTGTGTTTGATCAGTCCAATACAAGCTTGGAATACTCTACCACAGGTCAGGCACAAATAGTCCATGTGAACACCTGGGGTGTGTACTCTAATCTTATATTTGTAAATTTACAGCAAAAGGAAAAATTTTGAATACTTTGGATGAGTAAATTTACCTTGTTAATATATTTTCCAGGAAGGTACACATTGATAATGAAATTGACACCCACTTGCCAGAGTTAGTTCAGTATTTGGGAGACTCCAAAAGAAAGTGTGGAAGGGAAGAAGCATTTAGACTGAAGGTCTACAGAACTGTTGTGCTGACCTCACTGCCATATGGCTGTGAAACCTAGACAGTCTGCCAGCACCATGCCAGGAAACTGAACTTCTTCTATTTAAATTGTCTTAAGAAGACTCTGAAGATCCCATGAGAGAAGAAGATAACCAGATACTGAGGTCCTTTCTTGTATCAAATTGCTGAGCATTCAAACTTTACTACAGAAAGTGCATCTACAATGAGCTGGCCATGTTGTTCAAATGTCAAATGTATGCTTGCCAAAAAGACGATTTTATGGAGAACTTACCCAGGACAGGGAAGTCAGAAAAAAACACTTTCAAGTCTTTCTTAAGAACTTTTGGAATTGATTGTGCATCATGGGAGACACTGGTACAGGGCCTCATCAGAGGGGGGTACTATGCTCTTATGAGCATGGCAGAATTGAAATAGCTCAAAGGAAATATTGAGATGTGCCAGTTTAGAGAACCCACTCCAGGTGTCCACATGGACCATTTGTGCTCCACCTGTGGTAGAGCCACAGTCATACATACCACAATTGCCTGTAACATAGTGATGTCATTTTGGTCCTCTTCGATAATGAAGAACAAGGAACATTCACATTTATACCTTAGGTTATAAAGTTTTCTTTGGGGGCACTTAGAGGTTAAGTGGCATGTGAAGTTAAGTGACATGTCCATGGTTATAGAACCAGAATGTATCATGAGCAGAACTTGGAAACTTCAAGGTTTTATCTCTCTCTCTCTCTCTCTCTCTCTCTCTCTCTCTCTGTCTCTCTCTCTCTCTCTCCATCTATCTATCTATCTATCTATCTATCTATCTATCTATCTATCTATCTATCTCTGTATCTATATCTCAACATCTATTATCCCGCACTGCCTCTTGCATGTAATGATTAGATTTGTAAATAGCTAATTCTCAGTTTACCAAATCATTATTTAGACAAATGCAACGTGATCACCTTTCAAGTGTAGAAACTCTTATTTTTGCTTTTCCATATTAGCTTGAATAGATTTTGCATTGATAAAGGGTTGTTTTTATTTTGTTTTACATTTTGATTCAGATACAATTAGTCAGTAGTTTTAATTTGTCTGGTCTGCCCTGTGTTTATGTGACATGCTTTATAAATATGTTGCTTTTCAGGTATCTTCTTTATTATGTTATCATATTCATACAATACAGAAAAAAGTAGAGATGTTGGTTCACAGTATCTTAAAGAGTTGGGTACCCTTCCTTGAAGGAACTCAAGCATTGAATACATTTAAATGGTTAAAGAAGAAATAAACATTCAGCACTCCATTGGAATCCAATTTTTTTCTCTTTTCCCTTTCAACAGCAGTATAATTTTAAATTCCACATCATAAGGAATAAATTGCAGAGAGTTCTGACTTTAGCTCACCATCCTTACAATTGTGCCCACCATGGAATGTAGGAAGCACCCTCATAGTCTGGGTTCCCAAGAACCTCAAGGGCTCCTGGTTGCAATAGCTGTGCCTATGACCTTTAAGAATTAGATGATAGTATTACAAATTAGACTGTGATAGTCTAAGATCACTCCTGCCCCATTCACAAATGAATAATTATTCCCAGGTGATCTGGCTTATTCCAAGCTTTTACTGGAGAGATTTGAGCATGGGACTCCATGTACACAGAGCTGAATTTTAAGACCAAGATGGAGGAGGTTGGGAGATACTGGTTCAGAAAGCAAACAAACCTGTTGTCTGTCTGAGCGGCAAGACTTTCTCCTGTTTTCCAACTCAATCATTCAGAACCACTCCAGTAGCATAGTTTGGAGCAGTGAGGCAGTGAAATGGATAGAGTAGCAGCTCAGAGTTAGGAGGACTTGAGTTCAAATTTGACCTCAAACCTTGAACAAGTCACTTCATCCTGATGGTTTCACATCCGGGGTCGTCTCCAGGAGTCCTGATACATATCTGGCCACTGGACCCAGATGGCTCTAGAGGAAAAAGTGAGGCTGCTGACTCGGCACAGTATCCTTTCTCCCTGCCCCAACTCAATTCCGATTCATTTTCTTGTCATGGCATCACCTACCTGATGCCTTGGCCTTTTTCGAGAAAGAAAGACAAACATCAGTAGCTCAACTTAGTCAGCTACACTAAAGAGGCTAATAGCAAACTGTTAGATGTAAAAACTCTCAAGAGAAAAGAGTGAGTTTAGAAAAATAATGACTATTTAAGGATCCACCAACTACCACACTGTCTCTTTTACCTATGTTGTGGATAAAAAAAGTCATCCTGACTAAAATTAAAATTCAACAAACATTTGTTAAGTTCTTTCTTCTGGGCAAAGCACTGTATTGGGTGCTCAGGGATGTTATTCCTGTCCTCTTGGAACTAGCTGGAGATATGATATGTACCAGCCTTAGAGTTGGAGGCCAGGAATTCGAATCCAACCTCAGATACTTACTAGCTCTGTGACTTTGGGCAAGTCATTTAACCTTGATTGCCTCACATCCAGGGCCATCTCAGTCATCCTGAATCAAATTTGGCCACTAGATCCAGATGGTTGTGGAGGAGTAAGTGAGGCTGGTGATTTAGCACAGCTTCCCCCTCACTCAAATACAATTCATGTGCTTGTCACGGCATCACCTCCCTGATGTCATGGTCTTCTTCGAGAATGAAGAACAAATGTTATGATATATACACAAATAATAGTGATTAACAAAATAACAAATCAACAATATCTTGAGCAAATAGCTTTAAAGCTCATCCTAGACAAAGATTATTACACTGGGGTGGGAGGAGACTTCAGAAGGTTTGTGAGCTAGGAAGGGAAAAATTATATTTAATTTTTACTAATATCTATCTGCAACAAGAATTCAAAGAAGGAGGAGATCAGTAGAATACAAGTTTGTAAATGGCAAGAAGAGTTTTTGCTTTTTAATGTTTTGGGGTATTCCTAGCACCTACCACTATGTTTGACACATATAAGGTGTTTAATGAATGCTTATTGAAAGAGTGAATGAGTGAGAGCTGGCATAGACAAAAAGGCTTCATGGAATAGATAGAGTATGACTGGATGTTGAAGGATAGATAGGAAATGGAGGTGAAGGTGTGGAGAAAGAATATTCCAGGCATGGAGGTAGGCTGTAACATTTAGGAGAAGAAACAAATAGACAATGATCTATTGAATTGTAGAGTAGGTGATTGGGAGGAATATATATGTGTATGTATATATATATATATACATACACATATATATATATATATATATATATATATATATATATATATATATATAATAAATTTATGTTAGAGGGGAGAGTTTAACACCAACATTGTATAGACTCAATGTTGGGACAAAATCAGGCATTAGCAAACTGTTGAAGTTAACAAAAGAAGTTTACTTTGCCATAATACAGCAAGAATAACAAACAAGATAGGATGGCACTCTCGGAACTCATTTCCTTTCATCTCCAAATGCATCTAGTCAACAGGGAAGAATGTGATATGCACAGTCTTCAGAAATCCACCAAATTAGAAGGGTCCTAACTCTATGTGAGAGGAACATTTTAAATGTTTAGGTGACCAAAAAAAATGAATCAAGGAGAAAAGAGTCAGTCAAATCCCAATCATAGCTTAGATTCTCTTAGGGAAAATGAATTCGTATCATGGGAAGTGGAAGAATAGACTGGAGCCTTACAGTGAGGGACTTTAATTGACAAACAGAGATATCTCTATCATCTATCTATCTATCTATCTATCTATCTATCTATCTATCATCTCTATACACACTTATATATATATACATATATTACATTATATATATATGTATATATAATATGTTAGTGACAAAAAAGAATCATTGGAGTATTTTGAACAGGGGAGTAACCTAGTTATATGCTTTAGAACTATATCTTGTAGAGCACCAGCCCTGGAGTCAGGAGGACCTGAGTTCAAATCTGGTCTCAGACACATAATAATTACCTAGCTGTGTGACCTGGGACAAGTCACTTAACCCAATGCCTTGTAAAAACTTAAAAAAAAAAGAACTGTATCTCTGGCATATGTGTGGGAGATGTATTGAAGAGGGGAGAGAGATAAGGCAGAGAGATCAGTGAGGATGCTCTTAAAATAGAAAAGAGGATGAAATCCTGAACCAGAGTAATGACTGTGTGATTAGTAAGAAGAGGACAGATACAAGAGATATTGTGTAGGCAAAACTGACAAAACTTGGAAGTTAATTGACTATTTGGTATGTAGGAGAGTCAGGAATCAAGGATGATTTTGAGGTTGTGAACCTAGATGAGTGGGGAAAAACGTCAGTTCTCTCAACAGAAGCAGAAAATGCATGAGTTTCAGATTTGAGAGAGGTAGTTGAGTTTTGGACTTGTTGATTTTGAGATGCCTATAGAATATCCAGTATGTTTTTGAATTTGTTAATGGCTTCTTTGATTTCTAGGATTTATTTTTTTTGGTGACTGAGATTTTTTAATTTGCTCACTTTCTAGGGTTTTTTTTTTTTGAGTTACATGCCTAATTTGTTGATCTGTTCTTTCTGTCTTTTTGTAATGAATGTGTATCCAAGGTTTTTCTGAAAAAACTTTAGTATTGTTGTGAGACATGGGAGATGTTGGCCCAGGACTGCCCAGCATTCTGTGCCCACATTAAAAAAAAGGTAATATGCTCTTTGGGCAAAGCAGAGTGTCTAAGCAGCACCAAGTAAACATGAAATGCACAAATCTAGAAACATCTTTATCTTGAATATTAGAATAGACTTTTTGTGCCTGACCTACAGTAGAGCCTTCCAAACTCATATTGGTCTGATCAGTTATAGTCAGACCCATTGCACCTTGACCCCAACAATGTGATGTCATTGGTCCTCTGTGAGTATGAAGTACCACCAACAACAACTACCTTGGAGCCATCTCTGAAATATCTAATCTAGAATGCTGAGCAGACAAAATGGGAGCTCAGGAGAGAGATTAGAACTAGATAAATTTATTTGGAAGCCATCTGTGTATAGCAATAATACGTGAATTCATGGCAACTGAGAGTGTTGTTGATGATGATGATGATGATGATGATGATGATAAGAATGTAAGAGAAGGTAAGAGTAGACCCAAAAGAGATTCTATTGTCTGAAATTCACTATATCAGGTGCTAGAGGCTACACACAGTTCAAACATTCTAGTAAGAATCTTTTTTTGTTTCCTTGGTGGAGTTGTGAACCGATCCAGCTATTCTGGAGAGCAATAAGGAACTATGCCCAAAGAGCAATAAAAATGTTCATTCCCTTTTACCCAGCAATTCCAATTCTAGGCCTATATCCAGAAGAAATAATAAAAAATGAGAAGAGTCATAGCAGCTCTTTTTTTTTAGTGGCAAAGAATTGGAAACTGAGGGGATGCCCATCAAATGAGGAATGGCTGAACAAGTTATGGTACATGAACACTATGGAATATTATTGTTCTATAAGAAACTATAAATGGTCACTCTAAATGTGGACTATAAATGTGGACTCTAGAGAAGAATGAGTTACAGGATCTGATGCTGAGCAAAGGGAGCAGAACCAAGAGAACAATGTACACATTAACAACAACATTGTGAATTGATCAACCTTGATGGAAGCAGCTCCTCTCAGCAGTTCAGAGAGCTAGGACAATTGTATTAGACTGGCTATGGATGATGTTATCCCCATCCAGAGGAAGAAAAACAAAATAAAACAAAACAAAAAACCCCTTCAGAATCTGAGGAACACTTTATAAAATTTATCTCATATGTATTTCTTTCCCTTAATCCTAATTCCTCATACTGAAAATGACCAATCTGTTAAACATGTTTATCAAAAAATGTATGTACAATGTTAACCTGACTGCCACTGAAGGGGAAGGAAATTTTGTAACTTAAAAATATACTTTTACATATGGATGAATGTTGAAAAACAATTTCATAACATATATTTGGGAAAATAAAATGTCAATAAAAGAGAATCTTTCTTCCTGGCTCATAAGCAACAAAACTTTTGAGTTATCTTGTGTTAATTTCTCTCTCATCTGAAGCTCTGCATTTGATCCCAAAGTTACCAAGTATAGTTGAGTCCTTGTATTTGTTCTCCCATTCCATTCTCGTGACCCCTTCACTTGTGTCTGTACTGTTATTAGAGTCTCCCAGCTCCCAGCCCTGTCAGGACCAGACTTTCTCTAAACCATTCTGAGCACATCACAATGACCACATCCACGTTCCTAAGACATGGTGTCAATCATGTCACTTGCCTTCACACAAATCTCCAATGGCTCCCCATTTGCCTTCAGAATATTGTCCAAATGGAATAATGGAAAGAGTGCTAGTTTTGGAGTCAAGGGATATGGGTTTGAATATAGATTCTGCTAGTCAACTACATGAGTGATATTGGGCAATTTACTTTGAGGACAAGGCTTCAATTTCTCATCTCTAAAATGTGGGAGTTGGATCAGGAAAGGACATTTTTTTCAATGACCTGCTGTATTTCACAATTATTCTGTAGTATTGAATGACTATTTAAATCTACTATTATTATTTAAATTTCCACATATATATGCCTATCCAATTGTGAGTTCTACAAAGAGTCACATGCTATTTTATATATATATATCTCACTTAACTTTCTAGCACAGCATAAAAACTATCCATTTGTTGACTCTAAATTTTTTAAGTCAAAGAAAAAAGAAAATTGGCCTCATAACAGAAAGACCTGATTTCATGTTTCTCCTTTGATATATATATACACTGGCATTGTGACCTTGAACACATCACTTATCCTCTCGGTGCTTTATGAAATTTCCTTATGCTGTACATTGATAATGATCACTCCTTGAGTACAAGGACTGCCTTTTGCCTCTTTTTTGCACTTCCAGATAACTCATCTGTAGCTCCATCTATTTCTATCATTTTCACCTCCATTCCTATCCTTATCTAGAGAAAGAGTAGAATAATAATGGTAGCTCTGATAAAAATGTGGTAGTTGGAGAAAAAAAGGGAGATTTGGGAAGGATGATGAGAAGGCCAGAAACTCAACTTTTTGGTTCAGAAATTTTCCTATCACTGGACAGCTAAGGACACTTTTGGAATGCTTCTGCCTATCTTTCCCCCCCACAAATGTGGTTGACTTGGATTTCTCAGTAGTGAGGATTGGAAGATATTTCACAGTGGTGACTTTCTCATCTTAATGTAGCTTTGTTCTCTTTGGTGTTGGGGAGACTGAACTTGATTAGGACTCTCAGGGGTGGTCGACATTAGAAAATTCCAGAGCTCCTTTCTGTTTAGACATAATGAGCGGCCTGGGAACCTTGCTTTTTCCAACCATGACAAGCCACATGGGGTGGAATTTCGAGAGTGGCTTTTCTTCACTGCGCAGTTAGCATTGGATGCCCCCTTATTTATCACTTAAGTGTGATGACTTCCCCAAAGCCCCACATGTTCCTCCTGACCACAAGGTTCCTCTATTTGTGAAACTTGGTCAGAGCACAGCATGCTGTTTGGGTTTTTCATGGCAAAATGACGACTGCCTGGTTAGACTATGTGCCCTCCTTGTAGCCTATTTACTTCCTTGAGTTGTCTATAAAAACTTTGGACCAGATTTCATACATGGAGGCAACTACAGTACCATGGAATCATATTGGACTTGAGACAAAACATTTGAATTGTAGTCCTGATCCTATCTTCTCAGTAGTTTGACTTGTGTTACCTCAGGCAAATCTTTATTCCTCCCTGAGCCATAGTTTCCTTATCTGTAAAATTGAGATAATAACATCCTCACTATCTACCTGTCAGAAATATGGAATAAATGAGATAATTGTAAGGAATTAGAATTGTAAAGAATATAAATAAAATATTGTAAAAAATAAATGAAATAATGCATGTAAAATATTTTGGGCTTTTTAGGTACTTTTTATTACAGTTGTCCCCATTTTCTTCCTGCTAAAGAACCCTACCCTGTGGCCAAAAAAAAAGAGGGAAAAGAAAAAGGAAAAGCAACTGTCAGAAACTTTGGTCTTATAATAAACGCATTATTCTGTTCTAGTAATCCTCAGTCTTCCTGCTTCAAGAGAAGAGGTATTTTTATTATCTCTTTTCTATCCATTTATTGATTTTACCATTATTCAGAGTTTAACTTCTGTAAAGCATAACTTATATGTGAGGATTGTTTTATTTTTAAATGAAACCTGTGATTTCACTGGCATAGGGAAGGTTCTGGGAAGAAACTCCCTTTTAATGCAGTTGAATAGCTGTTCCACAACTTAGTCTTAGAGAATTGTCTAGGAAATGGAGAGGTGTCTTGTTTAGGGTGACATAGTCTGTGTGTGTCAAAGGTGGAATTTTAATCACAGTCAGTCAATTAGTATTCATTAAGTGTGACTGAACCCAAATCTTCCCAATTCTGGAATCCAATATACCATGCTGACCTTTTATATTATATATAAATTATATCTAATGTCAACTGAAACAGTCCCCAGGAGATCTAAAGGCTATTTCTCCAGGCATTAAATTCTCATATCCTTGCTATTCAACTAAGACTCTAAATTACCTCTAGTCTTTATGATGAAAAGAAAGTGCTAGACATTTTGATCATGAATTCAAAGCTTGCTGGTTTTCAGGAAAATATTTGAACCAAACTCCCAGCTTTACCTCTGGGATTTATTTCATCTTTCACTATGACTCCCCTAGGTCTATGTTTTGTAAGCTTGTTCAGACTTGGGACATTTTTTATATATTTTTGGAATCCTCTCCAATGTCCAGGGTTCACCCACAGTAGGCAATCAGCAAATAGCTATTGAAGCAGGAATGGGCCACTTACTGGGTATTTCTATAACGGGTGTTCACCCTTTATGAGCATTCAACAACATTCACCACTCAACCTTTTCGGGGTCCCAGAGGACTGAGCTGTGGGCCATGAGAAACAGCACCAATAAGTGGTGATTTACATGTTTTCTGGCAGCTAGACTAGGGTTATATTGTGATTGGCAGGAAAATAGCTAAGGGCAGGAAACGAATCCAGATCCTTGTTTAAGATTGGCGTTCCCTATATAAACCACACAGCTACTCTTGGGCTTCATTCATAAATAAGGTAGAACAGGGACTGTTAGGATAGAAGTGCAAAATTTAGTTCTTCCTTTGGCTGAGATTAGCACTGGGAACCTTAGTGCTAAGTGGATAAGCACAGATTGACACCCTCTTCACTCACTTTGCCCTATCTCAAAGATCACCCTTGGCAATTAGGCAATGACAACACTTGTTTATTTACTGTTTGGACTTGTTTAAAGTGTCCCTGCTGCCCTTGCCTGTTATCTTGGTCCCCATTCCTTTGTCTTTGTGTATCTAAAGAGGTAGGGAGGGGCGGCAAGGTAGCACAGTGGATAAAGCACCGGCCCTGGAGTCAGGAGTACCTGGGTTCAAATCCAGTCTCAGACACTTAATAAATACCTAGCTGTGTGGCCTTGGGCAAGCCACCTAACCCCATTTGCCTTGCAAAATTCTTAATAAAAAGAAAAAAAAGAAAAAAAAAGATTTGCTAAATACCTTTGTTCTCCTCAGTCAACTTCTACTAAAGACCTTTATGGAGCTGGAATCCCATACATGTACATACCTATATTTATATGAGCCTCTGATATATATTGTAGAAATAGATACAACATACACACATAATAATACTACATACCTTCATATATTCATGCACACATACATATGTGCATACACATACATATGCATATGCATATACATATACACATACATATACATATACATGTATGTAGACTGGTTAATGATGGTCATCTTGGGGTCCAAGATATTGGGACTGATGTTAGTTTTTATAATTTCTTTTAAATTGGTTAACTCTTAGTAGTGCCAAACTTTGAACTGTATTATAAGGTTGTAATTACTGACAGGAATAGAATGCTATTCATGGAATAAAGTAGACATACAATACACAGCAGTAAATAATTATAGTAACCTTGTGTTTGATAAATGCAGAAATTTAAGCTTTTGGGATAAGAATACAACATTTGGTAAAAAATTTTTTTGGGAAAACTGGAAAGAAGTCTGGCAGAAACTAGGTTAAGATCAACATCTTGGGGGCGGCTAGGTGGCATAGTAGATAAAGCACCGGCCTTGGAGTCAGGAGTACCTGGGCTCAAATCCAGTCTCAGACACTTAATAATCACCTAGCTGTGTGTGGCCTTGGGCAAGCCACTTAACCCCATTGCCTTGCAAAAAAAAAAAATCAACATTTTGCACCATTCACTAAGATAAGGTCAAAATGATACATGACCTAGAAGAGAGATATCTTAAGTAAATTAGAAGAACATGGAGCGAATTGCTCATCAACTTTATGAACAGGAGAAGAATTTATAAATAAACAAGAGGTAGAAAGCATCGAGAGATATAAAATGAATAATTTTGATTATATTAAATTAAAATCAAGATAAATTAAAACCAATTTAGCCAAGATTAAAAGAAAGCAGAAGATTGGTTCAGGGGAGATTTTAAAGGAAGTTTCTCAGATAAAGCCTTCATATATCAAAAGAATAGAGAACTTTGTCAGATTTATAATAATATGAGTCATTCCTCAATTGATCAATGACCAGAGGATATGAACTGGAAGTTTTTGGATAAAGAAATCAAAGCTACATATAATCATAGGAAAAAATGCTCTAAGTCATTATTGTTTAGAGAAATGCAAATTGAAACATCTTTGAGATACCATCTCATGCCTATCAGATTAGCTAAAATGACAGAAGAGGAAAATCACAAAAGATTAGAGGGAATGTGGAAAAATTGGGACACATTCAATATTAGTAGAACTATGAACTTATCCAACTATTTTGAGAGCAATCTGGAATCATGTTCAGTTATAATTACTCTTTGACCTAGCAATGCCACTATTAGGTCAATTTTTTAAGGTGATCAGAAGAACATGAAAATAACCTATATGTTCTAAAATATTTTAGTAGCTCTCTTTGTGATAACAAAGAATTGGAAATACAGGAGATGTCCATAAATTGGGAAATGACCAAATAAATTATGGTACATGATTGTGATAAAAATTCTTCTGTGCTAGGGCAGCTAGGTGGTGCAGTGGATAGAGCACCAGTCCTGGAATCAGAAATACCTGAGTTCAAATACAGCCACAGACACAATAATTACCTAGCTGTGTGGCCTTGGGCAAGCCACTTAGCCCCATTTGCGTTGCAAAAAAATAAAAAATCAAAGAAATTCTTCTATGCTGTAAGAAATGATGAATTGGTTGTTTTTAGAAAAACATGGAAAAATTTTCATAAAACAATGGAAAGTGAGCAGAACTGAAAGAACACTGTATACATTAACAGCAATATTGTTCAAAGAGTATGTGTGCATAACTAAGTTATTCTAAATTATAAATATTCAAATCAGCTTCAAACAATCTATGAAAGATGCTATCTGCTTCCAGAAAAAGAATTGAGATATGGAACAATGTATTGTCCATTTTCATATCTATATCTGGGTCAAATTTTGACCTATTGCAGTGTGAGATTAGAAGGGAAGGAGGGGAAAAGCTTGTAACTCAAATGTAATGCAAATTTTTTTTTAAAGTGTCCCCTCACACCAGCACTAAGGTCATTGACAGTCCAAACATCATCACTCATCACTGTCACTCATGTGCTTTGTTCTTACCAGATTAATCCTTGGAAAAGCAAGGCCTAGACAGTGTTTAAGGAGCTCTTTCAGACATTCAACTAGCTGTGTGACCCTGAGCAAGTTACTTGACCTTTATCTACCTCAGATTCCTCAACTATAAAATGGGAATTAATAAAACCATCTTCTTCCCTGCTGTGAGGATCAAATGAGATAATAATAAAAAATGTTTTTTTCTCTTTCTTTCTTTTAAGGTCCTAGTAAAAACAGTGACTTTTCTCTAGAGACATGATATCCAAAGTGGCACTCTAACCATAAGGGACATGATCTCAGGTGCAACACGATTAACCAGGTAAAGGGTAGAAAAATGGCTTATACACAGGAGTATTCTGCAGGAGGCTCAGAACAGCTCAAGAATCAAATATTAAATTTTCAGTGTGAGCATTTATACCTCAAAACCTGGGTTACAAATCATGACTTGATTTATTGCTTTTTCAATTGTCTAGACTTGAGAAAATGATGAAGAAATGTTAATTATGATGATTAAACTTAAAAGTGTGTTGAGTATACTCCCTCCCTTCCCCTCCACTCCCAGAGAGCTGGATGTTAAATATTTTCCAAATTCACCCCTGATCATATCCTACCCTTTTAGTGATAGCCAGTTAATAGACTTATCTCCAAAACAATTCTTTCCCCTTTCTCCCCCATGGCCTCCACCTCTTCTAGACACTGTGAAAATTTCCAATTTTTCTTCTCACCTAGCCTGGGTTTTTCAGCAATAGCTGTAGTGATATCAATCAACAAATATTTACTAAATGCTCACTGTGTGCAGCCACTGAGCCAAACTTTTAAATTACAAAGGAAGGCAATTTCTCCCTTCCCTCAAGGAGTTCACATTCTATTGGAATTGTTTTCAGTTACATTTTACTAATGAGGTAGACAATCAAAAAAGTGTAGAGACCATCAAACTAGAGAAACAATTATCAATATTTTACAATACTTTCTAGTTTGTTCTTATTAAAGCATAAAAAAAGGTAATAAAAGGTACTTAGATTCCAGTTTTACACCTTGTCAATGGAGTGGAAGTTTTTTCAAGGCTTGCTAGGCTGCAACTAGGGGTGCAGTGGATAGAACATCAACCCTGGACTCAGGAAGTCCTGAGTTCAAATCTACCCTCAGACACTTAAAAATTACCTAACTGTGTGACCTTGGGCAAGTCACACACATTGCCTTGCAAAAACGAACAAACAAAGCCCCCCAAGGTCTACTAGGTCAAAAAGGCTTTGAATATAGGCCCTTCTATGGACTATGTATATATTCTCCAGCCAGGCTATGTTCATGGAGGCTTATTAAAGAAAGTTGATTGGCCTGTAATGAATATTTTTGGCTATAACAAAAATGACTCTTAGGAAGACAATCTGTTAAGGTGTAGAAGGAGTAAATCTGCCCAGTGAAGGAATCAATTAACTCCAGTATTTAGGAATCTTCCATTTGTTTTTGGACTAGATTGATGATCTCATACAATGAAGTTCCTGTGTATCAATTCCTTCTAAGATGGGGTTCTTAATCTTTTTGTCTGACTTTGTGTCCTGAACTCCTGTATCAGCCTCATAAAGCTTATGAGCCCATTCTCAGGATAATGTTATTAAATTCAGAAAGTAAAAGACATAGGATGATAAAAGAAATGAATTGTATCAATATATATATCAATGAATTATATCAACATAATATATATCAATATATAGCTATCAAAATATTTCCAACAAACAATTCACAGGTCCCAGGTTAAGAAGTACCACTTAAAAAAAGTACTGTTTTTTTTTGCAGATGGGAAACTTTTCTGTAATTGAGACCATAGAAGGCTTAAATGACTTGTCATAAACAGCCAGTATGTGTTAGAGATCAGCTTTCTAGTAACTTCTCTATGTTGCTTCTCTCACCTAATTTTTCAAAAGCATTAATTTCTAACCCCAGTTGTTTCTTTTGCTGGGCCAGATAGTTCAGACATTTCCAAGTAGGGAGTGAGTCATTTCAATATTAAGAAAAACAAGAAAAACAATTTTTTCTCCTCTCAACTTTTAAAAAAAAATGCTCCTTCCCCTTCTTCCTATAGTGAAGAAAGAGATGTTTTTCTGAGGAGATAAAGGTGCTAATTGGGCAACTGACCATTTTCTTTCTCTTTCTTTTTCACATTTACTTGTATTTTCAGGAATGAAAATGACAGGACTAGATACTCAGAAGAAAGGGGGGACGATGGGAATTGGCAAAGACTTCCCTGTTCCTTCTCTGACTTCTCCCCCCACCCTTTTTAAAAAAGGAGACACATTTGGGAGTTATTTTGAGGTTGGTTATTTATTTGAATTATGGTTTGTAGTATTGTCAGAGCATGAATTCATTTTACATCCTGCAGGGCCTCAGCAGGTCTAAATATTACTTATATTGGTGACAAATACAGACTGATGAACCAGCTACTTTGAGAAGATTTTTCAAAATAATTTTAGTCTTATTTTTATTGACATAATTTGTTTATAGCCATCTTCTTTTCTGAATATATTCATCCTTTGTTAGATTTTTAAGGTCAAAGAAAAAAATCATTTTAGCAAAACCAACCAGCACATCTATCCTGTGAGATAGTTTTTGTGTAACTTCTTTCTGAGCTACACTCGTGCTTCTCACAGGTTGTGTACCCTTGGAAACAACTACCTTACTCTGATGCTGTACCATTATTATCCAGTGAAATGAAGACCTTACTCTGGAACTTTTGGTATCCGATAGGTATTGCTGAAACCCTCAGGCTATCCTATGATCTTTGTTTGCCTCCATTACCATACCACCAACCTATTGGGGTCCAGAATGTGTGCAGGGAGGACCAGTACCTCTGGTGTGAGAGCTGCCAAGCTCTTTTCAGGTGTTTTCTACCTTTGGTGTCACTTGATCTACCCAATTTTTACCTGTGGTTCCCAGAAGCCGTAGCATGTATAGCAGTAAACTATTTCTGCAGATGGGCTAAACTAGGCTGAGGGTGGAAGTCTCAATCCTTCTGGGTGCTGTTTTTTTTTTTTTGGTAATCAAAGAAGACCATGACATCAAATGAATGATGACATATCTTGTATATTATGCTTATTGTAGTAAGAGAAGTATTCATGCAAAGATATCCTTCTCATTGTCTCTTCCAGACTGTTTCACCCCATGGCCTGATTTGATAGAAAGCAGGACTTGTGAAGGGCTGGATACTGTGGGAGTCCTGGATCTTACAGCTATGATTCTCTCCCATATCAGAGAGGAACTCTAGCAATGTTGGGCAAAAGTACCAGTGTATGATTTTCTGGGGACAAATTGGCAACAGCATGGTATACCCAAACCTGTCTAAAGTTGATCTAATCATCAGTATGAACTTTCCTCTCAGGCCTGCAACTATACTCCTTCCAGAACCCAAAGACCTTGGTTTCCCAGAAGCTGCCTGGACCCAGCTCTTAGTGTCAATCCTTTTCCTGCAGTTATGGACGGATCCAACTTATTGGGGTGGGGAGAATGTCTTGAAAAGTCTATAAGCCAAGTCTAAAGTAGAAGGAGAGTTGGTACATGAGTTTTTGTTGTTCACAGATGGTTGTACACTCAATGAAGCAACTGAAGCTGAGATACTAAGACGTAAGTAGAGGGAGAGTTGTGCATGTATTTTAAAAATTTTTTCATTGTGGTTGCTGTTGTTGTTCACCAATGATTGTGTACTCAGTGTAGCTTCTGAAGCTGTGATGCAACAAAATATGGACTGATTTTCTGCTTCTTGTGCTAAGAAAACAGAAGTTCACTATCAGCCAGCACCATAACATCCACATGTGAAACCGTCTGTTACAGCAAATGGAGAGATTTTGAATATTGTGCATAAGTTCACTTAACTCTGACAGTTTACTTTCCAGGTACATTCACTATGGTAATGAGGTTGATGAATATATTGTCAGAGTTAGTTCAGGAGGCTGGAAGGAAAGTGTGGGAAAGAAGAGATATTAGGTTGCCTACCAAAATGAAGATCAACTGTTGTACTGACCTCTTTGTTATATGTTTGTGAAAACTGAACAGTAGATAAAAGTTTTGTTTTACAATGCATGCAAAATTCTGTTCTAGTAGTCCACCAAGAGGTGGTGCAGTGGATAGAGCAATGGACTTGGAGTAAAAAAAAAAAGCTCAAACCCAACCTTAGCTACTAACTTTCATGCTCTTGGACAAGTAACTTATCCTCTATATTCCTGTAAATGAGAATAATAAAAGCACTTATCTCCCAAGGTCATTGTGAGGATCAAATGAGATATTTGTAAAGCACTTTGCAAATCTGAAAGCAATATACAGATACTAGCTATTATTAGTCTAGATTCTAGAGAGTCTTTTTTGAAAGTCAATTATTCCCTTCTCACTTTTTTTTTATCAAAGATACTTTATACATGTATAGATCATTCTTATAAAATGTTCTAAGGATGAGGAATTAACTATAGGAGTTGCAACTATTACTGTTTTTAAAATTGCCCTTTTTTTGGAAAGTACAAATAGCAGCCATGATTTTTTTCCCCACTTTTTGGATAGCTTTCCCTCCCTGAGATATCTTGTAAAACAATTCTCCAGTACTTTCAAGAGTATGTTATTTCCAGCCAGGATTGCCTTGGTCTGTGCTTGGTCTGGTTCAGCTGTTCTTTTTGAATTCATCTCATTAACTGTAATATCTGCTTCTTTGTAAAGCACATCTCAGATTACTAAAATGTTAGGAGTTAAATGTGGTAATCCTTTTATCATTGATAATGAAAATCTACTATTATAGAAATGCCAAAAAGTTACTCCATGTGATATCTATTTGTTGTTCTCTTGTCAATTTTATCTATAAATATTCTTGAAACAATGTGGTTCAGTTAGGTCTCATGCCAAAATTTCTATAAGACTTTTTTCTGGTTTTCATTGCTTTTTGAAATGTTTTATGAGGTGATTTTGGTTATGCTCTTCTGCCCTCTTCTATAGTGTTTTACTTAATGTTTGCTTTACTTTCAAAAGGCCAAAAAAAAAGGTTTCTAGATAATTATGGAGATTTGTTGTTATGTTTTTGTCAACCCTCCTTCTCCATTTACCACCATACAATATGCTAGTCAAAGGTTTCTGCATCCACTTGTAAACCAAATCTGTTTTTCTGATCTTTACAAGAAAACCCAAACCCACAAGATTATATCTGGAAACTTTAAAACCAATGATTTGATTCTTCCTCTAATATTGTCTTGTTCTTCTATCTCACATAAGAGAATCTGAGCAGATATGTGCGCCTAGGAAGGGCATTGGTTCTGAAAGTGTGGCACAAGTATTGGAAGCTAAAGAACCGTAAAAAGACTTGGTATGTGTTAGTAGCCCTCTATACACAGTTCAGGCAGGAACTGGAAGGAAAAGAGGTGTAGGGTAATAGTTTCACAAGGCTTCATCTAGGCACTTTTGTTCTTTGATTTTTCTCTTCTCTTTCATTTTCATGAGAGCCCAGAGGATCTTGGAGTTAAAGAAAAACTTCAAAGCCTGAAACTCATATAATTCTTTGGCCAAGATCCACCTCCTCCTAAATGATTTCTGGAATAAAGGGGCTACATATGAAAATGAAACAAGAATAATATGGTACATTGGATTTTAAGTCAAATGATCTTGATTTGAATCTCAGCTCTAGAGATTCTCCCTAGACATGGACAAGTCACTTAACCCCTTCAAGGCTCATCTGTAAAACTAAGAATTGGAAGAGATAACCTTCTAATAACAAATCTATGATGCAAAGTAGAAGTATCAAGATTTTCTAATCTTAAATCAGATCAACTTAGAACAAGTAAGTGAACCCACATAGAAATTCTAGTTAAAAAATACCCAACAAAATTAATCTTACCTTGGGGCACTTTACCTAATTTTGACTCACATTTGTTTGTAGTGGCTCATAGCTTGACCTTATCAGGGAGGGACTTTCTATCTACTCCATCCTTTCAAATAACACTGGATATATATTTAGTAGCTACACCAAGAGATGAAGTCCAGAAATTGGTTGCCAGGAGACCAAGGAAATAATAGAGCAATATCTAGAATTAGTCATGTGAGACCAGAGAAGTCATTTCCTAGAAGAGAGTCATGACCAGCAGAGACAACTTGCTTGTCAGAGGCAGCATGATACATGAGATCAGTAAGAAGTAAATCAATTAGCATCATCACAATGTCTAAGCCTTCAGTAGTCCTGAAGCATCCAAGGTGTGAACTATACTTCCACGGTGCTCTATCACATGGTTCCCTAAGTGTATTCCTTTACATATGATCATATGTGTTTTACATGTCATGTATGTTCTTAAGTATATCTATTTTTCCCAATGATGCTGTACATATTTATGGAAGACTGTGACCTACATTTTTGGGGAGAAATGTTTTATTGCTACTTTTCTTACTTCTGAGCTAATTATACCCTTTATTAAATATATTGGCAGAGGCTTTTGATCTCTTTTTTGGAATAGATTCAGACTACAGAATATTTTGAATTTGGGCAGTTTCTCTGGGAACCCCACATGCAAGAAAGCAATGACCAAGAAGATACATATGCATATTGCTAAAAATTAAAAAATCTCCATTTATTTATTAGAACCTCCTTTACTGTGTTCCACCATTATTTATGGTGGACTTCATGAACCATCCTTCCAGATTTTTTCTTCTGCATTGTGTTGAATGCCCTTCTTACTCACTACTTTTGATATATCAGATTTTTGTCTGAGGAAGAAATCGGGCCCAAGGATTAAAATCAATTTCTGCACTTAGCATTTTTAGGGAATTTGTTGTTCTTGTTGTTGAATTGTTTTAGTCATATCTAACCCTATTTGAAACCCTATTTGGGGCTTTTTGAATAAAGATACCACTAGAGTGACCTGCCATTTGCTTCCCAACTCATTATATAGATGAGAAAACTGAGGCTTAATGGACTTGCCTAGGGTCACACAGCTAGGAAGCCTCTGAGCTAGATTTCAATTTTCTGACTTCAGGTCCAGAGCTTTATCCACTGTGCCATTTAGTGGCCCTTTTAAGGGATTAATATCTCTAATACTTTCCCTTCACAAGGCCATTGTGAGTAAAAGAACTTTTTTTTATTGTGCCTTCTCTGACTTCATCAGTATAAAGGACCATTTCTTGTGGAAATCCTTTTTATCAATGCATTTCAATAGCTCATCAGTAACTTAACACTTAGAGAATTGGTTGGGATGTAGAGAGGTTAAGTAACTTTCTTGTAACCATACAGTTAGTATAACTTCAGAGACAGGAATTGAATCTACATCTTCCTGCTCCAGGTTTGGCCTCAGAATCATTGTCAGGCTTCCTCTGAATTTAAAGGATAAAAAAAATATGTATATTAAAAATATACCTATACACACACACACACACGCACACACACACACACACACATATGTGTGTGTATATATATATATATATATATATATATGAAAATTAGGTGAATTTAAATTGTATTGCTTCGTGCATTTTAAAGATTAGTAAAAAGATGAAAAAAAAGATTTTGTTTTTTAAATGACTTTTGAACAAGTCTACAATTTACTTCAAAAAACTTCTGCAAAGCTTGAAAAAAATACCCAAAACAAAACCCAACAGCATGAGGACTTGTATTTCGAAAAGATCTAGAATTGGTCTGTGGTATGAAGCTTCGAAAGTGAAGCTGTGTGTTTATGTAATCAGATTTTTCTTGACCACAAGCCATTTCCTCAATCAATATTTTGACTCAGCAAAACCCAATTCCATATCAGTTAATTTGTATCATACCCTCTTGCCTCTGTCACTCATTCTTTCCAGACTCAGAGGGTGGGTGTCACGATGGAGTCTACCGACACCTGCTTTTGCGTACATGCACAGGGAGCAGAGAAAAGGACCCTAATTGTGAGATTTGTGTTTTGATGTTGGCTCATGCTGTGGTTTGCTTTATAGCATGTTAGCAATCAACAGTTTTTGTTACTGATGAACTGCCAAAGGGAAGCAGAGGAATTTAATCAATCTTAGTAGCCATTTACTGCTTCATATACTACAAAGAGAAAGAGATTATAACTTAATTATATGCTCTTAATTCTAAAAGGCTGGTTCATCCCAGAGAGGCTACTAGCGTTTAAGCCTATCGAAACCATGTGTGGAGCTGCAGTGCCTAATAATGTGTTGGTGATTATTCCTTGGAGTTGCAAAAGCCTCTATAATCGGAGACCATCAACTTAAAGAGAACAATGGGCTTCATCCGACTTTCTAGATTTGGAATGTCTTGCTGGGAATATGTGCGTGAGGCCAGGGTTCCTTATTCTGTCAGAAGTGGGGGGCTGGTCCTGATGGAACTCTGCATGCTCTTTCCTGCCCCCAAACTGGGCTGTGGCATAGAGAGCAGCTTACTCCCACAGGCCCCTGGTTTTTTCCCCTCTCAGAGGAAATGCAGCAGACATTTAAATATTTCCAAACCAAACAAGACACCCTGAAGGATTCTCCTCCTGTGGCCTCATCATCTGCTTTGGGCCAGATTGGAAAATATCAAACAATACACTGACAAAGGCATTTTGACTTTCATGGAAAGAAACTGCCAGAAAAAAAAATTGCTGCTGCTAGTGGCTCCTGAACTGTTTCCTTTGGATTCAGGGTCCATTCTTAAAAAAGGAAGTGCCAGAAGCTGCCCTGCTTTCTTCAGACTGTTTGAATGAAGGCCCCAGTAGTACCTATATCTAGAGCTAGAAGGACTCTCAAGGGCCATTTTTTCTACCATCTTGATTTTACAGATATACTCAGGGAAACTGATCCATCAATTGATTACTCCATCAAGATGTGTTTCATATTTGTTCTGTTAAGTGGTGTAGTGGACAGAGCACTGGACCTAGAGTCAAGCACAGTCTCAGATACTTATTAGATGTGTGACTCTGGATAAATCACTCTATCCTGTTTGCCTCAATTTCTTCATCTATAAGATGAGCTGGAGAAGGAAATGGCAAACCACTACAGTCTCTTTGCCAAGAAAACTGCAAATAGGGTCACAAAGAATTGGACAGGACTGAAAGTGACTGAGCAATTTGTGTGGGGAGATGCTAAGTGCTAGGGATGCATACAGAAAAGCGAAATAATCTGTGCTCTCACTCCAATCAGGGAGGTCACAAATACTAAGTCATACAAATGATCAGTTTACTGAGATAATGAGCCAGATTATGTAGCGGGTCTCTTGGAGTTAGGAAGACATCTTCCTGGATTCATATTCAAGCTCAGACACTAACTAGATGATTCCAGGCAAGTCTCTTAATCCTGTTTGCCTCAGTTTTCTCATTTGTAAAATGAGCTGGGGAAGGAAATGTCAAACCATTCCAGGATCTTTGCCAGGAAAACCATGAATTGGGTCACAAAGAGTTGGACTTGAATGAAATGGCTGAACAACAAAAGCAAGTTAAAAGGTATCAATTATTTTTGCCTGAGCAAACCTGTTTCCAGTAGAGCAGCATATTTTTTTTCCAGGGAGTATCTCTACTTCCTATTCATCAGCCATCACCTTTACACTCATCTTCTCCTTCCTTCCTAATCCCCTGTACCTTCCCTATCCATACTCTATAGTCATAATGAAATCATATTAATAATGAAGAAAATGATACAATAATCTTATTTTCTTGCTTGATAATTTCTCTTCTCTCTTTCTCCTATTTCCAGATGTTGTTGTTCAGTCATTTTAGTCATGTATGACTCTTTGTGATCCCATTTGGGATTTCTAGATATCAGCACCTATTTCCCTGAACATTTTTCCTTGGAAATTTTCCAATATTCTACTTGATATAGGATATAAAATATGAAATGAAGGTTGTGACTTTGGATTTATTTAGGAAATAGTTAATTGTGTAAGAAATGTGGTTTTAATTTTTTCTTTCCCATTCTCTTTATCTCTCTTCACCTATCTCTATTTCTTTTCCTTCCCCCTCCTTCATTTCCCTTCCCCCCCTTCCCCTTTCTTTCTTTCTTTCTCAATCAAAACTTGGGTTGGGCTTCTTTGAAAACAAAATGACTCAGTTTTTACTATGGTCTAAGAAATATAAACAATCCTGCAAGAGAATCAGGAAAGCTTTGCTAAGAGAATGAAACCAGGGAGCCAGAGATGCTTGACTGGTTTACAAAAACCAGGACTGAAAGGTAAGAATATACTTAGGAGTCACTGTCAGTCATCTGTAGTTGTATACAGTTATCCCTTCCATGGCTTGAGAATTAGGGGCATAGTCCTCCCTTGATCTGGAAAATCTGTGTACAATTTTTGGCCTTCTCTTTATATTAGAGAAGTCTGATTTTTTCTTTTTCTTTTATGAGATGTGTATAGTACTTTACTGTAAAATTTGGGTTGATATAAAATACCATACTTATATTTTATGCATTGCTGAGATTCTAAACTTTTTTCTGTGTCATCTGCTAGCTTTTGTGTGCCATCTGTGGCTTTGCAAAACTCCCCCCAACTTTCCATTTAATTCTTATACCAACCCACAATATATTGAAAGTCATGAAATAGAAGGAATAATTCAATTAGGAAGGCAGCATATATGCATTTTGTAATGTTTTGCTGCTGATGACAGTTGGAAGTAAGAGAGTTGATTTTTCTTCATGGGTTTTCCCTTCTCCCAAATGCTTGAAATTTAGCTTCAACTTTTGATTGTGAGTGAGGTCTGTGTCAATGGAGGAACATTATAGCTTCTCCATTTTTATCTGAGTCACTGTCAGTCATCTAGGTAAAGGTGCCCAGGGTCACTATCACTTTCTGAAATTTGGAAGCAGATTTTTCTCCTGATATTTTTGCTCACAAAAATATTCTCCAAAGCCTCTTGATCTATCAGATCTACGATCTACAAAACCTCCTCCTTATTTGTAATGGTTAATGTAAATAGAACTTTGTCCTTTAGAAAAGAGGGGAGCCCAGTTTAGCCTGAGCACAAGTGAACTACTGTGCCCTTCCTCTCCCATCTTCCATTGAACTGAGAGACTGGGACCTGGAAATGCTTCCCTTTCACATAAGGCCAGACAAATTGTTCATACGGCCAGCTGAAGAATGACTCACCCAGACCTTGTTCAATGCACTGTTTGCCAGTATTAAGGGTCAGACAGCTGATTCTTATCCAGGCCTTTAGAGAAAATAGCCAGTGTCCTAAAGGACTTCTCTGCTTTTGCTTGGGTCCCGGGCTTCCTTAAAAGCAGTGGCTGTTGGGGTGTGTCTGGGAGTGCTTTATCCCCCTGCAGGGCAGGGGGTGAACTCTTTTTTAATGACTTGTAGCACCTCCTTGAAGCCCAGAAAAAAACTTGTGTGAACATTTAAGTAGCAATTTAGTCATTAGAGATTTCAGACTTCCATGGCCTCTCAAAGGATTTCTTTTTGAAAAAGAATCTGGTTTTAGTTTGAAGCCCCAGGGGGAGGGAGCCAGCTTATTCTCCCTTGGGTTCTGGACCAGTGTTGGTATGGGATCTGGGTTCAATATTGAATGCCACTTAAAGGGACTGGCCCTTCCCGCTTGCAAGATGCCACTGGAGCAGACTGCACAGGACCTTGGACTTATTAGCTAGACGTCAGTTTTATTTCTCAGTGAAGAAGCCAAGAATTAAGAATTCTAATTCTCAGAATCCCCTCTTCCCCTCTTCCCCTCTTCCCCCCGGGCCCATCTAAGAGTAACATCATTTTCTATTCAGGTGTTAGAGTGAGGGGTTGGGGGAGAGGAGGTCTGAGGAGAGATAGAGAGAAGGGTAAAATGTGACTATACAAGACCCGAAATGTAGACCCTGTCTTCATTCAATGCCATATCCTCCCCAATTGGAGAGAGAAAGGTTTTTCTAAATGGTTTGTCTCCCTTCGGGAATGTCAAGCCCTTTTAAAATGTTACCTGGCTTGTGATGAAAAGCCTTGGGAGTTTGGAGTGATGGCTCACTCTTTGTGACTTTGTTCATAGTGATGCATATAAGCATGTGTGCACTCATGCATACATGAACCATATGCAAGCATGTATCCATGCATATTTGCATCATCATGCATATAACTATGTGTGTACACATGCATATAGAATGCACACGTACACACATGCACAAACTCCTTAATCACACGGTGACATGTAACAACACAACCCTCACACAGTTATGTGCATGCACTACATGCATGTGACTGTGTATGTATGTTCACATGAACACAGGCATACAGTGCATATGCACGTGTGTGCTATATGCCATAACTAGGTGCGGAATTTAGCTAAGTGTGTATGTGCATATGCATGTGCATATGATACTACCCCCAGTTGTGCATGCATGTGCACATACAACACAGATGTATGTGCAGTGCAGTGTGCATGTGTGTGTTGTGAGCACATGTGTGTGCATGTGAATGCAGGTGTGTGTGTACATAGAACTAAATATTGATATGTGTTTTATGCAGCTTTATGTGTCTATGTGTGTATGCATATATGAGTATGACTATATATAAAAACCAACAGGTATGCATGTTTATGTGTGTATATGCATCATATGTATGCGTGTGGGGGGGGGACGTCGCTCAACTCTGCCTCAGTTTCTTCATCTCTGAAATGAGTTGGAGAAGGAAATGGCAAACCACTCCAATATCTCTTGCCAACCCCCACCCCCTGAAACCCAAATAGTTCACAGAGAGTCAAAAACAACTGAACAGCAAAGTACTACCTATCATAAGAGGGGTAGAATATGGAGGAAAGATCAGTGGAATATGGAATCAGAGAAAATGGATTTTAGTCCCATTATGGATTATTACCATCTGTATGATCATTAACCAGCTACATGATTTCTCTGGGCCTCAGTTTCCTTGTCAATAAATTGAGAGTGTTGGAACAAACGCAGAGATTTGGTGACGCCAGCAAGAGGCAATAGTTAAATTTTTAGCATGAACATTTACATCCCAGAGACTGGCAAATACTACAAATTAGGACTTGATTTATTTTTTTATTCAATGTGTAGGTTGAAGAAAGTGAAGTAAAAATGTTAATAACTCAGATTAAATTTAAAAGTGTGTCTTAGATACATGTTTTCTCCTGGAGAGCTGGTCATAAAACATTTACTGGCATGTCTTTGACTAGATGAATTCTAGGGTTGTTCTGGCTCCAAATCTGTGATTTCATGATCTATAAAACGAGGGAGCTGGACTAGATGAGCTATAAATTCTCCTTCCATATAAAAATCTTACAATACTTATGATGTATCTCTGAGGAAACTTAGATAATGATCAAGTGGGAATGGGTGGTTGGAGCACAGAGATGTCCATCAGTGACCAGGAGACTTTCTGATTGATAGAGGACAATCCTGGAATTGCAAACTAAATGAAGTGAGTTCACAGCCCCTAAATGGATCTAACCCAAAGATATTGATAGATTCAAGGGAAAAGGTGCCATTCTTTTGGGGGTTTTGGTCAGTTTTGTAGCCCTTAGCTTGAGTTTTAGATCTATGCATGGGTAGGGAACCTTTTTTTTTTCTACCAAGGGCCATTTGGATATTTATAATATCATTCTTTATCTATATTTGGTCAAGCATTTAATTAATTCACCCCTAAAAATCTACTAAATATATTGAATTTCAAGTCCCTCCTTAGTTGCCTTGGCAATGATAGACCAATGCAGCCTACAGGCTGAAGGTTCCCTGCCCCTAAAGAAACATAATCTCAGAAATGGAGCAGACTTACATGTTCCAAAATATTCAAAACAGTTCTTTTTGTAATTACAAAGAACTGGAAATTGAGAAGATACCCATCAATTGAGGAATGACTGAACAAGTTATACTATATGTACGTTCTATAAGAAACTAGACTCTAGAGAGGTATGAAATGAATTACAGGAATTAATGTTTAGTGAAGGGAACAGAACCAAGAGAACATTGTACAAATTAACAATAACACTGTGAGTTGATCAACCTTGATGATACAACTACTTTCAGTAGTCCAGAGATCTAGGACAACCTGGGGAGACCTGTTATGGACAATGCTATCCACATCCAGAGAAAGAAAAACCAAACCAAACCAAACCAAAATAACCTTCCAGAATCTAAATGAACACTACATTCACCTTCTAAAAATTTCTATTATGTATTTATTTCCTATCTCATGGAATTCTTTCTTTTCCCCTTAATCCTAATGCCTCATACCAAAAATGGCTAATCTGTAAACACGTTAAACATAAATGTATATGTACAATAATCACTTGACTGCTGCTGAGGGGAGGGGGGGTAGGAAGGGAAAGTGGAAGAAAATCCTGTAAATTATAAATAGCTCATGCATGTGGATGGATGTTGAAAAACTTTCATAACATGTAATTGGAAAAATAAAATAAAATAAAATATCATTTAAAAAATAAAAAAAGAAATAGAGGGGACTACAGACGTTCAATCCAATTGGTCATTGATATTACCTCTGGTTGAAGATTTATTACTTTTTTTTAAAGATTTTTATAAGGCAATGGGGTTAAGTGACTTGTCCAAGGCCACACAGCTAGGCAATTAAGTATCTGAGGTCACATTTGAACTCAGGTTCTCCTGACTCTAGGGTTGGTGCTCTATTCACTGTGCCACATAGCTGCCCCAATTTATTATTCTTGAGGCAATCCCTTCTGTTTTTTTTTTTTGGACTGCTTTAATTATGATGAAGCTTTTCTTTACATTGAAATAAGTCCACTTCTTTGAACTTTGAAACTTCCATCCATTGTTTTAGTTTCTGGGATTTTTTTGAGAGTAAGTCTGTTCCCTTTTCCTCATGACTTCTCTTAAAAGTACTTGGAGACAGCCCTTACCCTTCTTGCTAAATAGTCTCCTTTTTTTTTTTTTTTTGACTAGGGCTCTCACCATCCTGGCCACCTTTCTGTGGATATGTTCTAGTTTACTAATGTGCTTTTTGAAAATTGATCTACCAAAATGAATGTACTCCAAATGTGATATTACCAGGGCAGTGCGTAATGGCACCTAAATCCTCTTCATTCTGGATATCAAACTTTTATTAACAAAAACTAAATTTGAATTGACTTGGCTCTCATGTCCCACTGATGATACATGATGAATCGGCAGCCCACTAAAACCCCTGTCTAGCTACTGTTTAGTCATCTCTCCCCATCTTGAACTTTTACAGTAAATTTTTAACCTGTGGGAAAACTTTACATTTATCTCTATTAAAATGTATTTCAGTTGACTCAACCCATTGTTTTAACCTGTTTAAATATTTTGCATCCTAACTCATAAATATATGATCTGTTTCTTTGTCTTTGTGTCATCTACAAATTTGATAAACATGACATCTCTGCCTTTATCTAAATCTCTGGTAAAAAATATTTAAGAAATTGACCCAATGATAACTCTATATGGCATGCCTCTAAATATTACATGTCAGATTGATGTAGATCACTGTTTTTTTGTTTGCTGGTTCATCAAGTTCTAAATCTACCTACCTGTGACCATCATCTTATCTCCCAGTCCAATATTCTTCAGAGCAACAGGATTAATTTTTGCCATGCTGAAATCCAAGATTTTGTATCTAACATAATTTCCCTGATATACCAGTTTAATAATCCTGCCAGCAAAGGTAAGATATCTGTTATGACCTGATCATGATGAATCCAGAATGGCTCTTAGTGATCACTTCTTTCCTTTCTAAATGTTCACCAATAATTCTTTTATAATTCTCACAATTGAAATCAAGTTTACTGATTTATGCTTTAAAGAATCTTCCCACTTCCCTTTAAAAAATAGATCATCATTCGCTATTTGCTATATCTATGGATCTTTTTTCATTCTTCGTTCCCCCCAAAGCCCTATCTAAGATGACTGGACAGTGACTTAGAAGCCCTTAGCAATTTACTCTTTTAATACCATGGAATATAGGCAGCTGAAGTAGGCCTATGATGAATTCACCGAGAGCAGGTGCTCCATGATTATTTCTCCATTTATCCTGGGTTTCAACTCCAATTAACCATTTTTCATTTTATCATATTCCATCTGAAGCTTTTTCTTCCACTGCCATCATTTTTTAAATTATACTGTCCATACAAAGTGGGAGTCCTACCCTTATCATTCTTTGCTAGAAATAAAACAAGAAAACCCCCATCTTTTTTGCTTAATATTCATTGCCGATCTCAACTTATTCTGAGCTCTAGTTATGTCAGTTATGTTATTAAAGGACTATACTATTATTTTGTATTCATTCTCAGTTCTTTGTAATTACTTTTATCATATGTGTATGAATCAATCATCTATCTGAGGTGTAGGTTGTATTCAAAGAAGACAAGTACCTTTGGTGTGAGAATTGTTGATCCCTTTTTCATGACAACTTTCTACCTTTGATGTTTACCTGAGCCACCTAACTCTTACCCATGAGAAGCTGTAACTCCAAGAAGCTGTAGCATACACAGTAGTCACACCTAGTAAACCATTTTATTTTATTTTTTTAATTTTTCTATTTTTTTTTAGATTTTTTCAAGGCAATGAGGTTAAGTGGCTTGCCCAAGGCCACACGGCTAGGTAATTATTAAGTGTCTGAGGTTAGTAAACCATTTTAGCAGAGAGCAAACCAGGTTGAGGGTTATCAAGGGAGTCTCAAACTCATTAATCAGTTGTGTGGGAGTGCCTACCCCAAGCATGTGAAACCTTCCACTGGTGGAATGGGCAGCTGAGAATAATTTGTTCTAATGGCCATGAAGACAACTGAAGCAGACTCTGTGGAGCACTCAGAGCTTGATTAGACATAGAAGATGCCAACATGCACTACATCTAAAGCCATCATCACCAATTGTCTTGATTGTGTCTTGCCACTGGATTGTGACAACTTTGGACATTGTGAGGTCAATGATTTGGGCAAAACTGCCTCACATAAATCCAATTTGCCCATGAATCAAAGAGCATCACCTATACCATTTTGCCATTCCTATCTCAATGTCCGGTAGTGACAGGTAAATGAAGAAGAAGCAGGTGCAGATACACTGGAAGTTGTAGCCACAACTCTGTACACAGGCAGCCCAGGCCATAGAGTCATCTCTTCACTCAGCCCCATGGGTATCTGTGCAACCTTTTGTTTGTTTGGATTTTTGTAAATCAATGAGATTAAGTAACTTTTCCAAGGTCACACAGTTAAGCAAGTATCGAGTGTCTAAGATCATATTTGAACTCAGGTCCTCCTGACTCCAGGGCCAGTGCTCTATCCACTGCACCATCTACTTGCCCCTCTGAGAACATTGCTCACTTCCTGATGCGAGGAAAGGGCTAGAAAAGATGCTTTAAAATTGAGTACTTACCCAACCTTGGCCTGACTACCAGGGATTCCATCCTGTGTTCAAAACACAAAAAAAAAGTACAAAAATTTCTTCAAAGACAATTCAATTCTTCACCATCAATACATGGAATGTGTGCTTACTCATAGACTACAAAAGATTCAAAAGACCTGAAAGACAAAGAACTCAGCAGGCATCACATCCAAATAGGAGCCCTGAGACTGATAAATGAAGGCCAGCTTACTGAAATTGGAGTTGGATACATTTTTTTTTTCTGGAGTGGTTTCAATGAAGAGAATGCTGTGAAACTGGGGTAAGTTTGCAATCAAAACTAATCATGTCAACAACCTGGTATACCTACTAAAAGTAGTTAATGTAAAGCTCATGACAATACCATTGCCACTTGCAGAAAAATGACACACTACCATCATCAGTACATGTGCTCCCACCATGATGGACCCTGATGAAATCAAAGAAAAATTTTATGAAAATCTGGAGACACTTATCATCAATATATCAAAAGAGGACAAACTTATAATTCTGGATGACTTTAGTACTAGTTTAGGCTCAGAATACCAGACAAGGCAGGGAGTCCTTGGGAGAAATGGAGTTGGAAACTCCCTGGAAAGCTTTACATTAACTACTTTTAGTAGGTATACCAGGTTGTTGACATGATTACTTTTGATTGCAAACTTACCCCAGTTTCACAGCAATGATCACCTACTGAAAACTTGTGCAATTCATGATCTTTCCCTCACAAACACTGTCTTCTGTTCACCTAAGCTTCCTGGATGCACCCTCATAGCAAACATTGGCATCTAAAAGATATGTGATTGTAAGAAGAAGAGACAGACAGGATGTGAGAGTGATATAGGCACAGTGTGGTACAGAGTGGTGGACTGATCACAGATTCATCCTCTCCAGGCTAAATATTCACATTCAGTTATAGTAAATGCAGTGACCCCAAGGCAAAAAGACTAGCAGAAGAATTAATATCTTTAAATATTTTTATTTTTATTTTTAGGTTTTTGCAAGGCAAATGGGGTTAAGTGGCTTGCCCAAGGCCACATAGCTAGGTAATTATTAAGTGTCTGAGGCCAGATTTGAATTCAGGTACTCCTGATTCCAGGGCTGGTGCTCTGTCCACTGCACCACCTAGCCTCAGAAGAATTAATATCAAGATATTAGAGTACTTCTCTGAAAGGGAACAGCTCATTGCTGACTTGGAAAGAAAACTGAGCCTACACACACAATTGGCAACAGTGGAACAGAAACCGAGTGGACAGCTTTCAGAGATCACATTTATAGAACTGCATTTGCTCATCTGGTCAGAACACTCAGAAACATCAAGACTCATTGACATTAAGGTAAGTTGAAGAAAATGATGAGGAAATACAGAATCTTCTAAATGAAAATGAGAACTCTGCACGGTTTACCAGCAGGATAGTCCATTCATTTCTAAGAAGACAGCAAAAGTAAAGTATAAGTGAAGCTTAGGGAGTTGTAGAATTCTTGAAAGAAGGGAGATGAAACTCAGTTTTATGAAGATAGTAACAATTCAAATTGCTTTTATGCTTCTGTGAAGTTTATTTATGGACCAAAGATTTATAGTACATCTCAATAACTCAGTGCTAATGGAATCATATTGATTAATGATAGGGAAATGATCCTAGAGAGATAGATTGAACACTTCTATACTATTTTTAATAGACCATCATCCCAATGCAGAAGGCAATGACCATTTACCTCAAGTTGAAGTCAATACATCTCTAGCTGAAGTTCCAACTAAAGAAGAGGTTATGAATACCATTAGGCTCTTTCATATCGCAAAATAGGCAGCTAGGTGTCGTAATGGATAGAGCACTGGCCTTAGATTCAGGAGGTCTGGAATTCGAATTTAACCTCAGAAACTTGCCACTTACTAGCTGTGTGACCTTGGACAGGTCATATAACCCTGATTGATTGCCTCACATCCAGGATCATCTCTAGTGGTCCTGATTCATATTTGGCCACTGGACCTAGATGACTCTGGAAGAGAAAGTGAAGCTGATAATTTCCTGATGTTGTGATCTTCTTCAAAAATAAAGGATTAAAAAAAAAAGCATTTTATGGCAAAGCACCTGGTACTAATTCTATTCCCTCTGAGATTTTCAAGGTGGGGGGCTCCATTGCTCATACAAAAAACTAACTGAAATTTTCCAGGTTATATGGCACGAAGAGATTATCCTTCAGGAGTTCATTATCCATCTCTATAAAAAAAAAAGGGAATAGATTTTCCTGTGACAATCACATCTCTTTTTCTTTCCATCTCTCTATAGATAGGGATAAGAGATATTTAAGAAAAATTAACTAAATCTCTTTCTGACTCTCTCTCTGTCTCTCTGTCTCTGTCTCTGTCTCTGTCTCTCTCTCTCTCTCTCTCTGTCTCTGTCTCTGTCTCTTCTTCCCTGTGCCTCCCCCCACCCCAGGATAGATGAAACTACTCTTTCCCAGTTCTTCCTCTCCTTCCTTCCTTCCTTCCTTCCTTCCTTCCTTCCTTCCTTCCTTCCTTCCTTCCTTCCTTCCTTCCTTCCTTCCTTCCTTCCTTCTTGTGATTTTCCCCTTAGTGTAATCTTACTTCACCTTGGTGGTAAAGGGATACATCAAACCTGCTAGTTCACTTAGCTGTTGACCTCCCACCAGGAGCAGATTCATGGTGAGTGAATCCAGATTTATTGCTGAGAATAGAACCAGTGACACTCCAAATTCCTCAGCCTCGATAATGCTTTGTTTGTTTTCCCAACAGTTGTTTCTTTTTTTTTTTAGTTTTTTTTTTTCCCCTAAGGCAATGGAGTTAAGCAGCTTACCCAAGGACACATAGCTAGGTAATTATTAAGTGTCTGTGGTGGGATTTGAACTCAGGTCATCCTGACTCCAGCGCCACCTAGCTGCCCCATCAACAGTTATTTCTTAAGAGTCAAGCTCATTTTTTGCTTTGTTATATATTTTAAAGAAACTAGTTTTTGTAGGATATCATTTAGTGTGATTGTGTGTGTGTGTGTGTGTGTGTGTGTGTGTGTGTACACATATAAACAAATAAACCAAACTGCTACTTAATTCCTCTTCCAGAACAGAGTTCAAGTAGTCTTCTCTGATTTGGAGGGTGGGGATGGGAGGGGTTGGAGAGTGATACTAATCAATTGAATATTTTTTGTTAAACTCAAGTCCTCAGCTGATAAAAGTCCTTGTGCTTAGAATCTCTCTCTCTCTCTCTTCCCTCCTCTACTTCTAGGTCAACATAGCCTCTCTCTTTCATTGTCCCAAGTACACACACACACACACACACACACACACATCCCAAATGATATCTTACAGAAATAAATTTCTTTAAAAGTGTAACAAAGTAGTGGGCAGCTAGATGGCTCAGTGAATAGAGCACTGGCCCTGGAGTCAGGAGTACCTGAGTTCAATGATTGCCTAGCTCTGTGACCTTGGGCAAGTCACTTAACCCTACTGCCTTAAATAAAAAAAATTTTTTTAAAAGTATAACAAAGCAAAAAGTCAACTCAATTCTTATGGAACAAGTATTGGGAAAACAAACCAAAGGCAAACATTATCAGGATTGAGGAATTAAAGTATCAACAGTTCTGTTCTCAGCAACAGATATAGATTCAGTCACCACACATCTGTTCCAAGTGATTTTGGTACAATTCAACCATAGTGTTCCCTTAACTCTCACTCTTAGTTGAATCAGTGGTGATGGCAGTTCCAGGAAATAATAGACCCTGCTCACTCTCTCCTGCCAAGTCAGTCATAGTATCAGGTTATAATCTTTCTCTCTCCCCTTCTTTCTCCCATTCTTCTATCCTATATTATCACTTTTCTTGAGAACTCATCTTTTCCTTTTCTTTTAAGGATGAGAAAAAGGCTAAATTCTTCCAGATTTAATAGAAAAAATAAGATACTGCTTTGCAAGATCTTGTTACACATATTTTCTAAGACTCTAGATGGTTTGATGAGTTCCCTGTGTGTTCATATTGTTTTTTTGTCTTTTTTTAAGCCTAGTCACATTTTTATTTAGTCCCTATGTGTTGTGAATCATAGAGATTGGCATAAAGGTCTCTTTGAAGGAAGGGTATTGAAAATTTGGTGATCACTTCTTGAAGTAGTCTTGTAGTGTGATGTCTTTGGGATTGGAGAAAGGGGAAAGAAATGAGGTTCAGATCAGGTCTTAATGGGATATACCTTAATTATTTGAACATGGAGTATAGCCTAAATAGTCATGTGCTGAACTGGAATACAGAAAGATGCTGGGGAACCTGGAGAGCTTTTCAAAAATTGTTCAAATATTCATTGGAATATTTGGAATAATTGGAAGACAAGATACAATGAAATAAGACAGACATATTTTTGAAGGCATGAGGAACTTTAAGAAACTTTCAATTCAACACTCAATTTACAAAGCAAGAAACTGAGGCCTAATGAGGTTAAATGACTTCCCCAGAGTCAGTTAATCACAGCCAGACTCAATACATTTTTCTCTTGACATAGACCAATGTTTTTACCATTATAGCCACTTGCTTTGGTTTCTCTTCTTACACAACACAGAAAAATCTTGTCAAATTCAAATAACATTATTGTGATAACTTGCCATATCAATTTAGCTTAGGGAAATATCTTTTAGGTTGGCTAGTTATGTGTAGAACTCTTCAAAAGGCAAAATTTTGATTCCCTTTTATTTACTTTAATCTTTCAAAATCTGTATGTATTGTCTCCACCAATTTAGATTGCAGTCACTTTGTGATTTAGTAAATAGTTTTCAAGAATTGCTCTGGCCAAAAATATCCATTACTTTGTGGGCCACTTGTGACTACACTGCACTTATCACACATCTGCTCCAGGGGGCTTCTGTACAACTCAGTCATAGTCTTTTCTTAACTTTCTTAGTTACATCAGTGGTGATGGCAGCTCCAGACAAGAATAGTCACCTGCTCCCCTGTCTCCTGCTATGTCAATCCTAATATCAGATGACAACCTTTGTCTCTCTCCCATTCTTTCCTCCTTTCAACTATCCTAATATTATCACCTCTCTTGAGATCTCTCCTTTTTCTCTTCCTTTATGGATGAGAAAAGGGTTAAATCTTTTCAGGGTTAGTAGATAAGCATAAGACACTAGCTTGCAAGTACATGCAGTCTAAAACTCTAAATTATTTGATGGGTTCTCTGTGTGTTCATATTGGATTTTTTCAGACAGTCTATTTTTTTAACCTGGTCATATTTTTTTAAATTTAGATCTCTTTGAAGGAAAGGTATTGAAAATGAGGTGAATATTTCTTTTTTTCTTTTAGGTTTTTTTGCAAGGCAAATGGGGTTAAGTGGCTTGCCCAAGGCCACACAGCTAGGTAATTATTAAGTGTCTGAGACTGGATTTGAATCCAGGTACCCCTGACTCCAAGACCAGTGCTTTATCCACTACGCCACCTAGCTGCTGGGGTGAATATTTCTTGAAGTAGTCTTGTAGAGTTGTCTTTTTTGGGGTCGATTACTTTGTGGGACTCCAAACTTAGCCAGACACCCTCAGGCAATAGATACATGGATAATGCGCCCCCTCTTGAAACATTTTCAGGTTGGTGGCATTTGAAAGAACTTGCTCTTCACTGGAATAACCTTAAAGAACCAGTTCCTTGCTTTAATGAATTAAAAGAATAGGATTTTAGTGGAAATGCCTGAAATTTATTTGTGATATTTTTAAAGACATTCTTTTTCTTTAGGAAAAGACCATCTTTTGTCTGGAATGAGTGGCGAAAGATGAAGGAGGGAAAGAAAACCTATATATTCCACATGATGTCAGTGTAGATTGTTGAGTTTCTTTTTTTGAATTGCATTTTTTCAAGACCATATAAAGATAAATTTTAACATTTATTTAAAAATTTTTTAGTAATTTTTTCCCTCCTTTCTTTACCTCAAAGCTCTTTAAGAGAGTAAACAATTTGATAAAGATTATATATGTGCAATAATGCAAAATTTATTTCCATATGTCATGTTGTGAAAGAAACAGATAAAAGGAAAAAAAGTCCACAAAAAAATAAAGCAAAAAAAATCACGTTTCAATCTGCATTTAGGCTCCTATCAGTTTTCTCAGGATAGAGATAGCATTTTCCCTCATGAATCCATTGGATTTTAGACTGTTGAGTTCTTTTTAAATTTTTTTTAATTTTGATTTTTTTTTTTTTACAATTTTTCCCCTAATCTTGCTTCCCTCCTCCACCATAGAAGGCAGTCTGTTAGTTTTTACATTGTTTCCATGGTATACATTGATCTAAGTTGAATGTGATGAGAGAGGAATCATATCCCTAAGGAAGAAAAATAAAGTATTGTGTCTGATCGTTGCACTAATGGAATGAGCAAGTCCATCAAGGTTGACCATCACCCCCATGTTGCTGCCAGAGTGCCCAATGTTCCTCCTCTAGTTCTGCTCATCTCACTCAGCATCAGTCCAGGCAAATCTTTCGGGGCTTCCCTGAATTTCCATCCTTCCTGGCTTTTAATAGAGCAATAGTGTTCTGTGACATACATATACCACAGTTTGTTAAGCCATTCCCCAACTGAAGGACATTTACATTAACTTCCAATTCTTTACCACCACAAACAGCTGCTATGAGTATTTTTGTACAAGTGATTTTTTAATATACATCACTAAACTATTCTTGTTTAAGAGTAAACATAACGCTCCCTCCACCCAAAAAATATAGACCCTCATGAGAAATAAAGGAAAGGAAAGGAAAGGAAAGAGAAAAAAAAATGTGTTTCAGTCTGTGTTCTAATACCATCATCTCTGTATCAGGTGGATCACATTCTTTATGATAAGTTATCATAAAAGTTACTTCTATATTTTGTACTGTTGCTGTTGCTGATTGTAATTCCTTCTATCCATTCTTCCCTACTACCATCTATTATATTTTCTCTCTCCTTTCACTCTGTCCCTCTTCTAAAACGTGCTGTAGGGTAATGCAGTGGACTGATCACTGGCACTGGGGCCAAGAGGTCCTGAGCCCACATACCACCCGGAGACCCAGCAACCACCTGACCCTGTGGTTCTGGACAGGCCACCCAAACCCATCCCCTTGCAAGAAGTAAAAAAAGAAAATGTGTTTTAGCTGACTGTTCTCTCCTATGATCTACCCTCTCCTCTATCACCCACATCCCCACCTTCCCTTTTTTTCCCCTTTCTCTCCTTTTTTACTCTAGATGTCTATACCCTATTGAGTGTGTATGCTGTTTCCTCTCTGAGCCATTTCTGATGAGAGTGAATGTTCCCTCATTCCCTCTCACCTTCCCCCCATATCATTGCTAAAGCTCATTGTAAAATTAAAATATATATCTTTTATATGAAATATCTTATCTTATTCCACCTCTCCTTTCTCTTACTCCCAGTGCATTTCCCTTTTAGCCATTGACTTCAACTTCATTTTTACCATATATTATATTTTCAGATTCAGTTCTCTCCTGTGTTTCATCTATAAAAACTCATTCTTCCTGCTCTGTTAAATGAGGTTTCGTATGAGTATTATCAGTACCATTTTTTCTATGCAGAAATACACGCAGTTCATCATCATTAAGTCCGTCCACTCTCTATGCTTCACCTGAGTCCTGTAATGAAGGTCAAACTTTCTGTTCATCTCTGGCCATTTCAACAGGAACATTTGAAATTTCCCTGGTTCATTGAAAGTCCATCTTTTCCCCTAGAAGAGGATGTTCAATTTTGTTGGGTAGTTGATTCTTGGTTGCATTCCAAGCTCTTTTGCCTTCAGTAATATTCTATTACAAGTCCTATGAGCTTTTAATGTAGTTGCTGCTAAGTCCTGTGTGATCCTGACTGCAGCTCAATATTTGAATTGTGTACTTCTGGGCTGCTTGTAATATTTTCTCTTTGACTTGGGAGTTCAGGGGATATTGGTGGGTTCTCTCAATTTCTATTTTACCCTCTGCTTCTAGGATATCAGGGAAATTTTCCTGTGGGATTTCTTTAAAAATGAAGTCAAGGCTCTTTTGCTGATCATGACTTTCAGATATTCCAATAAATTTTAAATTATCTTTCCTGAATCTGTTTTCCAGATCATTTGTTCTTTTATATTTTCTTTTTATTTATTTATTCTTATTTTTGTACAAATGATGTTTTTTAATATATTACTAAAATATTCTTGTTTAAGAGTAAACATAGGGGCGGCTAGGTGGCATAGTGGATAAAACCACTGGCCTTGGAGTCAGGAGTACCTGGGTTCAAATCTGGTTTCAGACACTTAATAATTACCTAGCTGTGTGGCCTTGGGCAAGCCACTTAACCTCATTTGCCTTGCAAAAACCTAAAAAAAAACCCCAACAAAAAAAGAGTAAACATAATAACCCCTCTCTCCCAAAAATATAGACCCACATGAGTGATAAAGGAAAGAGAAAAAAATTAAAATTAGTAATAATAATAATAACAACAACAACAACAACAACAATAATAATGATGATGTAATGATAATAGATACAGCCAGGTGCCACAGTGGATGGAGCACCAACCCTGGAGCCAGGAGCACCTGAGCCCAAATCCAGCCCCAGACACCCAACAATCACCCAGCTGTGTGACCCTGGGCAAGCCATTCCAACCCCATTGCCCTGCAAAAGCAAAAAAAAAAATAAAAGACCCAAAATAAAATAAAAGGATAATAATAATAATAGTAGGGGCAGCCAGGTGGCTTAGTGGACAGAGCACTGGCCCTGGAGCCAGGAGCACCTGGGTCCAAATCAGGTCTCAGACACCCAACAATCTCCCAGCTGTGTGACCCTGGGCAAGCCACTCAGCACCATTTGCCCTGTACCCCCCCCATAATAATAATAATAATAATAATAATAATAATAATAATAATAATAATAACAATAACAATAATAATAATAATAAACAACGTGCTACAGTCTGTGTTCCAACACAAATGCTACTTCCATATTTTTCCACCATTGCCATTGCTGATTGCAACTCCTTCCATTTGTGCTTCCCCACTACCGTATACTATATTTTCTCTCCCCTTTCACTCTGTCCCTCTTCTTACATGTGTTGTAGGGTAGCTGAGTGGTGCAGCAGACAGATCCCCAGCCCTGGGGCCAAGAGGCCCCAAGCCCACATACCACCTCTTAGGCCCAGCATCCACCCAGACCTATGGTCCTGGACAGGCCATCCAATCCCAGCCCCTTGCAAGAAGTAAAAAAGAAAATATGTTATATCTGACCACTCTCCCCCATGGTCCATCCTCTCCTTCATCACTCACATCTCCCCCTTCCCCCTGTCCCCTTGCTCTCCTTCTTACTCCAGATGTCTATACCCCATTAAATATATATGCTGTTTCATCTCCTAGCCACCTCTGATGAGAGTGAAGATTCCCTCATTCCCCTTTGCCCTCCCCCTTCCATATCATTGCAATAGCTCATTGCAATAAAAAATCTTATTATATGAAATATCTTAGTCTATTCCACTTCTCCTTTTTCTTTCTCCCATCACATTTCCCTTTTAGCCATTGACTCCATTTTTACACCACGTTTTATCTTCAAATTCAGCTCTGTCCTGTGCTTCATCTATAAAAGCTGCTTCTATCTGCTCTATTAAATGAGAAAGTTCATATGAGTATTATCAGTATCATTTTTTATGCAGGAAGTCCCTCATATTTTTCTCCTTCTCCTCCACTCTCTATGCTTCACCTGAGTCCTGTATTTGAAGATCAAACCTGTTCAGCTCTGGCCATTCCAACAGGAACATTTGAAATTCCCTGGTTCATTGAAAGCCCATCCTTTTCTGTGGAAGAGGACGTTCAGTTTTGCTGGGTAGTTGATTCTCGGTTGCATTCCGAGCTCTTTCACCTTCAGTAATATTATATTCCAAGTCCTATGAGCTTTTAATGTAGTTGTTGCTAAGTCCTGTGTGATCCTGACTGCAGCTCCATGATATTTGAATTGTGTCCTTCTTGGTTGCTTGTAATATTTTCTCTTTGACTTGGGAGTTCAGGAACTTGGCTATAATATTCCTGGGGGTTGGTTTTTTTTTGGATCTCTTTCTTGTGGAGATTGGTGGATTCTCTCAATTTCTATTTTGCCCTCTGCTTCTAGGATATCAGGGCAATTTTCCTGTAGTAATTATTTGAAAATGATGCCAAGGCTCTTTTCCTGATCATGACTTTCAGGTATTCTAATAATTTTTAAATTATCTTTCCTGACTTTGTTTTCCATATCAGTTGTTTGTTCAATGAGATATTTCACATTTTCTTCTAATTTTTCATTCTTTTGGTTTTGAATTATTGTGCCATGAATTCTGGTAAAATCAGCAGCCTCCCTCAGTTCCATTCTACATCTGAAGGATTTGTTTTCCTCAGAGAACTTTCTTATGTCTTTTTCCATCTGTCCAATTCTGCTTTTTAAAGCATTCTTCTCCTCAATAACTTTTTGGACTGTTTTATCTATTTGACCTATGCTAGTTTTTAACATGTTATTTTCTTCAGCATTTTGTTGGATCTCCTTGACTAAGCTGCTGACTTCATTTTTGTATTTTTCCTGCATCTCTCTCATTTCTTTTCCCAATTTTTCTTCTATCTCCCTCACTTGATTTTCAAAGTCTTTTTTGAGCTCTGTCATAGCCTGACCCCAGCTTTCGTTTTTCATGGAGTCTTTAGATGTGGGAGCTTGTTCTTCCTCATCTGAAGAATGAGGAGGATTCTTGTGATCATAGACAAAGAATTTCTCAATTGTATTCCCCTTTTTTATCTGTTTACTCATTTCTCCAGCCTGCACCTAGTTTGGGGGTATTTCCTGAGCTTTTGAGTATTATTGGGATACCAGCTTTGGAGGGGTTTTTGGTCTCTTCCCTGAGCTTTGATATGTAGATGACCACCAGCACTCTCCTCTGCCTTGGAGCTGTGAGGATGAGCCCTGCTATCTTACTATGGAAGGCCAAACTGCAACCTGGATCTGTGTGGGCAAACAGCAGAGTCTTGCCCCAGGGAGAGCAGAGAGATTTCTGCAATCTCCCCAACCCCCTTACCATCTGTGGGCTGTGCTCTGGAGGTGCAGGCTGGTTTCCTCTGATTCTTGTGGCAGATTCTGCAGCTTGTGCTCCTCACTCCACACTTATTCCAGTGTAGCAGAGTTCTCTCATGGCCCCTTCAAGCTGTTGCAGGTGATCCCTGGGCTGGGCTGGGCTGAGCAGCCAGTGCTTTTTTCCAACCCCCAGTCTCAGTGAAACTACCTTTCCTGCAGAACTTCTACATTATCTTGGACTGGGAAAATGTATCACTCAGCCTTTCTGTGGGTTTTGCCCCTCTAAACTTTGGTTAGAGTCATAATTTGTTGGCTTTTGGACTTTGGAGGGGAAGGAGTTTCTGGGAAATGCTGCCTTCATGCTGCCATCTTGGCTCTACCCCTAGACCTAGACTGTTGAGTTTCAATGAAATTCCTTACATTGGAGTAGACATAGCAAAAGAATATGATTAAAGCGGGGTGCATAGGCAAAGGTTTCCTCAAATCACTTCAGGGACAGAATTGCTTCCTTTGCAAACCAAAGTCATAGGATAATATTTTGAGAACTAGAAGGGAGTAGAGGTCATCTAATCTATTCTCCTTATTTTTATAGCTGAGGAAACTGAGGCCTGGGGAGTTTGTGACTTGCCAAAATGACATAGAAAGCATCAGTGTTAGGATTTGAATTCAGGTTCTCTGATCATAATGACACTGCTCTTTCTACTCTAACATTTCATCTTCTAAAGCTAATTTCATAACTTTGTGCACACTCTCTGCTTATCAAAATAATTGACAAAGAAAGGGTAAATGACTAAGAAAATAAGATTTTCTATCTAGAAACTAGGTAATTCATGATGGAACCAGAAGTTGAAGGAATGTGGAGTTGGCAACAGGGCTCCTGGGTTCAAATCCTGAATTAATAATTACCTAGCTGTGTGACCTTGGGCAAGTCACTTAACCTCACTGCCTTGCAAAAAAAAGATTGTATGTTTCAGATGAGTTATTGATATGCATGTACAGAGGGGTTTTACATATTGGAAAGAATCTTCTATCCCCTGATCTATATGTAGGACTGCTCAAATAATATAATTAACACTGGATATTATGGTAGATATTAATAAGACATAAGCAGACTTTGAATATTCCTGAATTTTTGAAAACCAATCAGAAATCATTATTTTCTTGTTGAGTTGTTTCAGTTGTGTTCAACTGTGTTCAACAAATTGTTGTTTCTCTTTGTCACTTGCCACGTGTTTAACATTAAACAAGTCTCTTCTTTTCTCTGAATGGTTATATTAGATGCTCAGCTATAAATTCATAATAATATGATTTCATTAACTCTAGTCTACTAGAGGCTATACATATATGTGTATTGCAATTATGTGAACATACTTAAAGACACTGGTGATAGTGTAATAGTGACTTTTTTTTTTGTATTGTTTGCTGTTTTGTATTTTCTGTGGAACCATAATTCAACTGGAACAACTTGAATGTACAGTGGATAGACTTTTGGCACTGGAGTCAAGAGGACCTGAGTTCAAATATACCCTCAGATATTAACTAGCTAAGTCACTACACAAGTGATTTACCCCTCAAGTCACTTAAGAAGTGACTTACTCTTCAAGTCACTTAACCCTGTTTTCCCTCAGTTCCAGTATCTTTGCCAAGAAATGGCCAAATAGGGGCAGATAGGTGGCATAGTGGATAAAGCACCAGCCTTGGAGTCAGGAGTACCTGGGTTCAAATCCCATCTCAGACACTTAACAATTACCTAGCTGTGTGGCCTTGGGCAAGCCACTTAACCCCATTTGCCTTGCAAAAACCTAAAAAAGAAAAAAGAAATGGCCAAATGGGGTCACAAAAAGTGGAACACAACTGAAATAACTCAACAACAAAATAATGATTTCTGACTAGTTTTTCAAAATTCAAGAATATTCAAAATCTGTTTATGTCTTATTAATATCTACCATAATAGCCAGTGTTAGTTATGTTATTTGAGCAGTCCTGCATATAGATCAGGGGACAATAGATTCTTTCCAATATGTAAACCCCCATCTGCACATGCAAATCAATAACTCATCTGAGACATACAATCTTTTTTTTTTTAACAAGGCAATGGGATTAAGTGATTTGCCCAAGGTCACACAGCTAGATAATTAAGTGTTTGAGGGCAGATTTGAACTCAGGTGTCCTGAATCCAGGGCCTGTGCTCTATCCACTGCACCACCTAGCCTCCCCAACATAGAATTTTAAAGAACTCTGAACACCAAGAGGTTAAATGACTTGTCCAAAGCCAGATAGCTAATAAATGTCAAAGGCAAGGTTTGAACCAAGGCTGTCCTGGAGCCAAAGCCAGTCCTCCACTGATGCTGACAATCACACCAATTTTTTTCACTTCAGTGAAATAACAATAAACATAGAGGTTTAACTGAAGCTAGTGGTGTAGTTGAAATAACGGAATTTGCCAAGTCCTAACTCTGCCACTTGCTAAGTATGTTACCTTGGGTGAATCAATCAATCTCTCTGAGTATGTTTCTTCATCTTTAAAATGAAGGAATTTGAATTGCTAATTGGCTTACATTTGTAAGAAAGATTCTCCTTTAGCATGACAGGAGATCATTTATTTCCTCAGTTGGTGTTCCATTTGGAAGAACATTATCCAACCCCATGTATCATTATCTAGTAGAAAGAGAATTACACTGGATGGGGAACTGAGCAAACTTAATTATATTTCCTATATTGATTTAAGTTTATTTTTATGACTTTATTAGATAGATGGATAGATATATAGATAGATAGATAATTCTTTACACCAATGATACATACAAATAATTGTCAACTTTCAACCCAAAAAGGAATGCTAGGAAAATTTGTTGTGATATTTTTTAATGATGCTTGATAGATATATTCTTATCATTTCCCTTTTTTTTGCCTGTTTCTTTCATTTTCAATGTTTATTATCTTTTAAATTATTTCTTTCACTTTCCAAATCCTGCCTCCCTTAGGTATTCAGTGAACCATCCTTTATAATCAAGGATTTTTTTCAAGAGTAAAAAAAAACCAGTTCAGCAAAACAAACTAATACACTAATCAGTTCTAACATTGTAGATATTCAATGTTCTACAACCCTACAAAGTATAGAGGGAGTTATAGTTTCTCATTTCTTTTTTGGTTTTAATCTAGATCATTTTAATTACACAGGATTTAGTTATCTTTTGCAGTGAGGGTAATTGTCCTTTCCTTTTATATTGTTGTTATCATTGTGAATATTGATTTCCTGGTTCTGTCTTCTCCACTTTGTGCCCCCTTTTACAAATCCTCTTATACTTCTTTGAATTCCTCTTATTCTTTGTTTCTTAATTTCCTGGTAATATTCCATTAAATTCACAAATCATCATTTCTTTGACCAATCAATGGGCATCTACAGTATTTCTACTTATTACCACAGAAAATGCTACCTTGAATATTTTGGAATATAAAGGACCTTTCTCTATGTTTTTGACATCCTTGGAGTATCTAGCTAGCAATAGGATCTCAGGTGCAAAAGTTTCTGCCATCATTTTCATTGCTATTTATTATAGCCTTGTCCCCCAAACTAAGCCAGTCATAATAAAGTATTTGGACAAAGATGAATCTTCTACCTTAGCATTCTTCCCACTACATAACTGCCTTCATTTCCAGACACCCCCCCACCCCGTTCCCAAAAAGTACTACTCCAATTTTAAAAGTTTCTCTTGCCACTAAATTCTGGTGGTGACTTACAGTTTGTATCACTCAAACAGCATTTTTCACATTGTTCCTAATACTTAGACTTTCTTTCTCCAACCAGAGTAGTAAATTCTAAGACAGCAGGTACCTGACTTTTTACTTCTTTTGTGCTCAGTGCTCAGTACTTTCCATGTCACAGAAAGCCTATTTTCTAGGAATTGAAGAGACTGAGGGATCATTAAGTTAACCCCTGCTCTATCCAGTGACTGAAGCCAAAGTAAGAGTACAGTTAAATTTTATTGAATGAATAAATCAAATAATCTATTCTTTTGACTAGGTGGGCAGGGAAGAAGATCCTGGAGGGAAGAAGGAGGTTTACTACTTGTGGCAGTTAACTTGACCTGGCTACCATGGTTCATGGCAACCCCTGGAAGGAAGAAAACTCTCTTTTCTGTACCTCCAAGTGGGTTTCAATTATATTGAATATACTTTATCTATTTTTTGTAAGGCAAGGGGGTTAAGTGACTTGCCCAAGGTCACATAGATAAGTAAGTATTAAATGTCTGAGGCTGAATTTGAACTCAGCTCCTCCTGACTCCAGGGCTGGTGCTCTATCCACTGTGCCACCTAGCTACCCCTATACTTTTTCTATTAATGGAGAATTCTAGTTTTTTAAGATCTTGCTAGGAAAAAAATAATCTTTCAATGCAACTCACATTTAAATTTAGGACTCCCTGAAGATTCTAAAATATTGTCAGATTATTTTGGAACCTTATTGGAATGCCTGGAAAGGAGGGGTCATCCAAAAGGAATAGAGATTTTTCTTGCTCACCAAATCCTGTTCTTTTCTTATAATTTCAATGGGGACATCCGGTGTTCAGAGGTTAAAAAACCAAAGTCCAGTGGGACCTCACAACTGGATTGGGATGCCAGATGATTATAAAAGAGCTTACGTAAATAAACAATGATGTATTGTCAAAGAACTTCTTGAAGAGGCACTGTTCATTTCTTGGAAAACTTTGCATTATGCTCTGTATCCAGATAGTAAACTTAGCTGTGGCCAGGGGCCTCTGTTTGGTCTTTGAAAAACAAAAACAGCATCTTAATTTAAAAGAAATCTTTCTGGGATTTGAGGAGGGGGAAGTACTGTCATTATCAAAGAGAAAGTCCTAGAAGGTAATTATAATATCTTACTGCTTAACTCTGAGATTTTGAATGTTCAGACTAAGGTAAAACATTATTATATTAGGATTTTAGATATTAACTCTTCTTGAGGGGAACACACACATAGACACACACACATACACACACGTGTTTACTGAGGGAAGGAGGGAGTTGAAGGGGGAAAGAATTTTTGTTTTGATTTTTGTTCAACTGCCCAAATTTCAGATAAGCATCCACAAATAGTTTTCAAAGCTTTCCTCTTTTTTTTCCAGAATGGTAAAAAAAATCACTTGAATTGAGTCAATTATTGAGATCTTAGGATTTTCTGCTCAATGTCTTTCCCCTCAGCTCTCCACAATTTATTATTTCTATTTTAACTAGGTCTGTGATTTCATCAGTGTAGGAAACACCCAGTGAAAAATTTGCTCTACCAATGCAATCATGACCTTCTTTCCAGTCTATAAGTAGTAGAGGAAACATTGGACCCATATTTTTCTGGCAACATAGTTTTCAAGAGTTGCCTGGATTACTGAAAAGGTTAAATGATTTTCTCACTGTGCCATATCTGTGGGAGACAAAATTTGAACTCAGGTCTTCCCAACAGCAAAACCAACTCCCTATCTACCATGATGCTACTATCTGGTTATTTTAATTGTGCTACATGAATATGGATCATCCTCATTGTGCTAGGTACTATGCAACTGCTTCTGTTTAGTCCTTTCAATTGTGTCCAGCTCTTCATGAGCCCATTGGAGTTTTCTTGGCAAAGATACTGAAGTGGTTTGACATTTTCTTCTACAGCTCGTTTTATAAATGAGGAATTGAGATAAACAGGGTTAAGTAACTTGTCCAGTCACACAGCTAGTAAAACTATGAGACCAGATATGAATTCATGAAAACATTCTAATGGGTTTGCAAATTGTCCTTCATTACAAAGACAAGTACAGCTTGCACTGCTATTATAAACAGAGCCAGAGATATCACAAATCATCATAGACTTTGCCACAGGTGCTGACATCCTGAGGATATGCTTTTTTTTTCCCACTAGGAGGTATGCTTCCTTCCTAATTCCTCTCCAATGTTCCCTACTCTGCAGCCCAAGTTGTCATCTCCTAGGGGTTCCATGACTGTCACACACTTCTTTTTTTTAAGTTTTTTTTTTTTTTTTACCAAGTAGTGGGGTTAAGTGAGTTGCCCAAGGTCACAGCTAGGTAATTATGGTCTGAGATTTGATTTGAACTCAGATCCTGCTGACTCCAGGGCTAGTGCTCTATCCATTGTGCCACTGAACTGCCCCTGTCACACACTTCTTTTGGTCTTACTACCCATCAGGGTGAAGTGTACCACAATATGCTACCTTGTTTGGGGCTATCACAATGCGAAAGATAGATGAAGAGGATGAATAGAAAATTCACTGTCCTCACAGATAATTGTAAGCTCAGATCTATCCAGTCAATTAGTCCCTATCCATCCTTGTCTTCCCTTTCTTTTGTACTCTCAGAAATCCTCCCTTTATTATTACTCTCTCCTTTATCTTTTCCTTTCACATTTCTCCCAGGTTCTGGTATTCCCTGAAACCAAACAGTTTATTGAAGACAACACATCTCTTGGCAACCTTTGCAAGGCTAGCTGTTCTTCTCTTACACCCTGTTACACACAGGGTCAAAAGGAGGAGTTGGTATAGTCTTTGTTCCTGCTCTGATGTTCACACTTTCCTTATGCCACTATCACTCAACAACTACTTCTTCCCTCTAAATGTTCATTCCAAACTGTCCAATTCCTTCCTGCTGACATTTGTGGGTCTTTAGTTCACTCTGTCTCCTCCCTAATAAGTTGAATACTGTAAAGTGGTTGCCAAAACATAAAGGAAGTACCACAGAGCTGAGGAAGAGTTTTAAACTTGACCAGTTCAAATGCAAAAAAAAAAAAAAAGAACTGAAAAGATGTCAAACTTGCCTTTAGGGCACAGAAAGTATCCTTACTTTGATCCCCAGTCACTCAGAACCAACAAGAATTGGAGAAATGTAACTAAATAATCACCATAATTCAGAATAAGTTTGCTCACTGAAGCAACTCTACTATGAGTCAGAAAAGATTGTTAAAGAAGAGATGTTAGATCTCTCCCATCTCCAACCAATAGATTGTCATCTATTTAGGGCTAAGATGCTCAGGTAATCAAGGAGGAGAGACTTCTGATAGTACTAGTTAGCATCTTTACCTTTGCTGAAAAGAACAATGTAACCCTCTAGTGGAACCCATCCAGAAGTTGGAGTTGGGAAAGATTACAACTATTAATTTAAGAATGAACCTAGGAAGTCCAGTGGATCAATCCATTCAGCAGATATGCTTTATCCCATAACAACCAAGTAGACTTGCTAGCCACAGTGAACTCTATGAGGAAAGAAAAGGGCATCAAACTCTGAGTTGTCCTAGCCACATGACTTTCCTACACATACACTTCACTAAAATTGTCTTTGTTTGTCATTTTTCCCATGGATACTTTATGTATCTATGAGTGACTACAACCCAGGATTTGGCAGGGATGATAATGGGGAAAATAAGGTATAGGGGATGCTTTGCAAGTACTTTTGCTAAATAGCTTCTAAAAAGTTAACTTAATAAGTTAAATCAATGTCTATTGACACTGTTAAAAAAGCAACACACTCATGTGGACTTATGAGTTACAGTATTAGGAAGACTGTTATTTGCAAGGTTATTTCCTAGAACTTGAACAGGAGCCACCTCTCTGGGTGCCTAACCTCCCAGTGTGGCTGAGAGGAGCAAGCCCAAAGATGATACTATACTATAATAGGAGCCTGGGGAATATGCTGACAGGTCCATTAAAAGGTAACATCTTTTAGGGAAGAGATTACTGTTTTCGTCATAGGATAGCCAATGCCAAAAATATTATCTGGCATATGGTATATACTTTCAAAAAAGTTTGTTGAATAAATGAATGATTAAAATTCTAAAAGAGACAAGGAAGAAAAGAGATCTTTTAGTTAAAGAAGATTAACTCTGAAAAGCATAGAAAAGTCAAACATTGACAAGAATTAGATTAGTACATAAATGGGAGATAAATGGATCAATATCCTTCAGATAGGAGCTCCTCCTCCCAATTCATTGCCCAAATTTTCTATCTTTATCTGAATTCCATATAATTTGTCAATCGTAATGAAATTTGCTAAAACTGTATTAAAGTTTTTGTAGGGAGACACATTACCATCATCTGATATCTATGTTATGGTACCTTATACATAGTAAATAAGTGTTTAATAAATACTTATAAATTAGACAATGTGTTGTATTTTTAGACCATATATGATTTGACTGAACCACTGTTCTGATGCAACATATCAGCTCTAATATTTACTGAGTTAAAGAAGCAGAATGACATAAAGAATTTGCTGGCTTAAAGTTAGAAAAACCTGGGTTTAAATCTTACCTCTAACACTCCAGTAGTTATAGTACCTTGGATGAGTCACTTATCCTATGTGTGACTGAGAGTAATGAAATAATTTGATGTTTCCATAAAAGGAAGAAAAATTTAATTATTAGTAAAATACAAAGGAGGTTGCTACTCCATATAACTGCATCCTGATTAAACAATACCAAGTAGAGAAGTAGATGGATGCATAAATCAAGAGGATTAATGAACAAATGGGGTGACTTAGGGGATACTTTGAGCATACTTAATAAGCATACATATTATACATATTAACTTCTCTGTCCCAGGAGGAACTTAAGGTTCATTATAATAACATGAAGTGTATGTGGAAGCATGACCAGGGTGGGAGGGACATATCAAAGAGTAACATACAAGAAGTGGACTGTAAAACTGTGAATTACATAATCCTTAGTCAATGAAGTCTGAGGGAGGGAACTGGAGTTTCAGGGGCAGAGATAAAAGTTGCTTGTTTTATATTTCTCTCTGTGTATGTCTTTGATGATCACACTCTTCCTGTAGGAATGTATTAAATTTTTAAGTTATACATTCACCCTAGAGTATTTGTTTTTCTATAAAGATTTATTTCTTACATGACTAAGACACACATTGGATTGCCTATTCAGTCCTAGGTGGTTATAATCAGTTTTGGTAGAAGGAATTTCCACAGCAAAAATATGTATTTTTTAAAAATATTTCTATATGGTAGGCATGGTACAAAGTGCTAGAGATTAAAAAACAAAACAAAAAATGATAGAATTCCTGCCCTCAAGGAGCTTACATTCAATTGAGAAGATCATAGATTGTGTTTTCTTTAACATTCCCTTGCTCATAGAGAAGCAGTATAGGTGGTTCTCTGAAGGATTGTCTTGTGACCCTGAATAAATATAGGGATATGACTATTGAATGGCTGAAAGACTTCTGAGTCTGTAATGCTACATTTTCTGTATAAACAAGAATCCTGATTGTTTGGAATGGCCAACAAATATTTATGTCCAGTCACTTAAGTGCTAGAGTTAGAAATATAAAGAATGAAATGATGCCTAATCACAAGAAGCTCACATTCTAATGAGATAATTGTACATTAAAATATATGTAGAATATATATAAAATTAATATATATGTATATAAATATTAGTCTAAGAGGTTAAATACATGATAGTTTCTGAGAGAGAGTCAGTCAATGAAAGCCAGAGTGATTTTAGGCTTAAAGGCATAATCAAATAGCTCCTACTGAAGCACAATGGGTTGGTCCAAAAGATCTTTGGACTTCTTTTGGAGATGTAATCATAGAAGAGAGTTTATAGGTTGTTACATAAGGCTTTTATAAAAAGAAATAGATGCCTCTGAATATAGTCTTAGATACCTATAACCAAAGCCCCATGAGTCACATGCACAATAACCATAACAATTGGCAATAATAATAGCTGGTACTTATGAGATGTTTTCAGGTATGCAGAGCACTTAACAAACAACTCAGCTGATCTTCATAAGAATGCTCTGAAGTAAGTACTACTATGATCTCTATTTTATAGAATTATGACAGCCTTTTCTGTCCTGAACCCTTCAGGACAACCTTATACAAATTTCTTAACCAACTCCCTTTTGGGTCATGAAATTTATCTGAAATTAAAAATTCATGTTTTGCTCCAAGTGGTCTAGAATATCCAATATGCCAGCTTTAGTTGAACACAAATTCAGGAATGTACTTCAGTATTCAAAAAGAAAAAAACTCATTACTTTTAAGTGTCTACTATGTGAAAAACTCTCTGCTAGGTTTAAGGGATACAAAGATGGGGTGGATCAGAAGTCATTGTTTTTACCCTCAAGGAATTTACAATCTAATGTAGGGATACAACTGGAACACAAATGTGAAGAGGAAATTTAAGACATTTAGGAAAAGGACAGATCACTTTCAGCTGGAGGAAGCAGAGGAGAAATAAAAATAAACTTAATAAGGGAAAGGGTAGCACACCAAAGATAAGGAGAAAGCAAAGGAAAGAGAAAAGAGGACAAAGAAAATGGGAAGAAGGGAGAGAATGGCAGTTAATTATGCTGATTCTGGACAAAAGAAGGCATCAAACTATAATTAGTAATACAGTGTTACCTGTATAGTTGCTGATTTAGTCATTAGCAAATTTACCACATTGGTGGTAAATCTGAGGTACTGGGAAAACTTAAAGATGTGATCATAGAATATCTGATAATGTGCTTGGTCTTGAATTCATTCTCCTTGTGTCTGATTGGTCTGTGTAATGCTTAAAGACAGAACTGGGTCTAGTAAGTGAAAGTTGGAGTAACAGGCAGTCAGAAGTTAACTCAGAATGTGAAGAATTTTTCTGACAAGTGTAGTTGTATATAAGTGTAATGGTTTGGGGTGGCTAGGTGGCACAGTGGATAAAGGACCGGCCCTGGAGTCAGGAGTTACCTGGGTTCAAATCCCATCTCAGACACTTAATAATTACCTAGCTGTGTGGCCTTGGGCAAGCCACTTAACCCCATTTGCCTTTCAAAAACCTAAAAAGAAAAAGTGTAATGGTTTTTCTCAAGAAGTCGTGCCTTGCTGGAAGTGTTCAAGCAGAGGTTATATTACCAGGGGTTTCATATAAAGAGAATTTCTTCTTTGGTCCAGAGACTGGAAGATTCTTCCAAGATCCATCCCAAACTAAAGTTTCTATTATTTCACTAAGTCAATCAAAACTTAAATCTGAATAAAATCTAAATAACTTCCACTTATTCTTGTGGAAATTGTATAGATTCAAGAACAGTTAGAAAAAACTGTAAAATAAGTAAGGGATGATAGTTAAATCGTAATAAAGCTGGAGCAGAACAATAGGTAGGTTGCTGCTAAAAATAATAATTGAGTCTGGTTCTCAAGTGTTTACAATCCAAGGAAACTTGGAATCAGGAAATTCTGAGTTCAAATCCTGACTCTGCACACTTGCTAGCTTTATGACCCTGGGAAAGACAACCTGCCTGCCTCAGTTTCCTCAGTTGAGTAGAAGCAAGAAAACAGTATACGCAGTAAAAACAATATTGTTCAGAGTAACTGTGAATGACTAAACTATTCTGAGTAATATGAATATTAAAAAAAAAGAAAAGAAAAGCAATTCCTGATGACTGAACAGAGGTTGGGGAGAAGTCTACTAAGCAAACCTTCTGAGAGATGGTATGGTCTGGTAGACGGAATCCCTGTGGCTAATCCTCAGTGGATGACCATTCTTTTACAGTAGAACAGGGAATGCTGTTTTGACTCATCCTGAGTACTATTGGATAACCCAATAGAAGTCCCAGCTTTAGAGTGAAAGGAGGCACAAAGTAGTAATAGAAGGAATGCATCATTGCCCAGTTTTAATGATTTGGAAGAGATAACAATTCAGAGGGTAATAATCTTCCTGCTGTTCCTAAGAACCCCCATATCTATTCTCTCATGAATACTTTTATGCCAAAAGGAATAAAAATTCAGAAAAGGGATGGTTTTTCTTCCATATCACAAATGTCCCTTAGGATTTGTTAGGAGTTTAGATACTCTAAGAGCTGGAAAGTTGCATATTTATCAAACTTGCTGTGGAGTTCAAGAGCACTGAACTCCAAAAGAACTTTGGGGGCTTTTATTTTTTTCCCAAATGATCTTGACTTCTGAGCATTCCTTCCCTCATTGACCAAATGTTCTAATCTTGTTTTCCTAACTAAGATAATATTTCATTGAGGCACATTTGGTGAAAATGTATTTCCGTTCTGATAAAATATATTAAAATATATTTCCATTCTAAATTATGTGAAGGGCGATTTGAATTAATTACCATAATGTACATAACTGAGAAGATATAATATGATGGAATCTTTTTTTATATTGTGGTGCTAATTCTATTTTAATGTCATGGTCTTCTAGAATCCCCACTCCCATTAAACTTCCTCTTTCTGAATCATAGACTATGTTTAAAGTTTTAAAATTCTCCAGCATTGCTGTAACTCTTCAGAGAATTTGCTTCAGTGGAATTCATTTACCTCCAGGGAATTCATTCAAAAGTAGAGAGAAGAAAATTATCTGGTTATTTTAGTCAAGACACAAATTGACTGGAGACTTGGTCAGAGGTAGGCCAAAACGACCTAATCCAGACTTCCAGAGTAGCTACTGCTTAAGTCTGACTTCTAACTTTAAAACCTTTCTTTGGTGTAGGACCTCTCCTTATTAATATTTTTCTTTCTACATTCTCCTCTCACCTTACAACCTTAACTCCATTAATCTAGGAAAATGACTTTTTGACAATTTAGATGCTCTACCTCTTCATTTATCTCACTTCCCTCCATTAACTTCTTTGCTTCTCGGGATCTTGACTGCTGCCATTCCCTTACTCCCTCTGGAGTTATAGTACCAAAAGCTATAGTAGCGAGGGCACAATATAAAACAAATAGAATATCTCTCACCTTTTTTAAAAACTAGATTGCTACTGATGTAAAATCTTGATGACATTCTCAATATTCCTAAATGGCTACAATGACTAGTGAATGGTTAATGGCTTCTGCTTGGGAATTTTCATGGAAGAAAAATAAAGGTTCTGTCTCTATGAAAAGTTCAAATCTCATACCAAAATTATTTCCTAGAGCAGTACTGAAACAGAGACAGTTGGGCAAGTAAACTGATGCTTTGTGTTGTTTTTTTTAAATACACCAATTGGAATAGCTCAGGATCATTATTTGTTTTTAAATATTTTGACTGCTCTTTTCTTTATAATTTAGGTTGTTATCTTTAGCACTCATCTGTCTCAGTCTAGATTGAGGTGCTAGATTTTTCATTGATTTTTAAAGTAAAGACTATTATATATCATAAAATCTCAGAGCTGTCAGGAAACTTAGAAGTCAACTATTTACTACAAATCTCTCATTTTCTGGTGAGGAAACAGACTCACCAGAGCAAACAAATGACTCCCCTAATGCTATATAGATGAAAAGAGTCAAAGGTTCTACTCCCAGGTCAGTGCTTTTCCACACCTCTCTTACAAATGTCTAGGCAGAGGTCAACTACAAATACAATACTACTGTATTTGTAGTTAGGACACAGTTTTTAGACCTTTTTTTGTGTGGAATCTGGCAAAGACAGTTTCTATCTTTTGGAAGCTTTTTTTTTTGCCCCATTGTTGAGGTTTCCCACATGGCAATCTAATAAACACAAATTGTTAGCATTTAAACTGGTTAGAAAATGCAAGTGAAGTTCATTGCTTTCCCTATTTGAAGAGATCATTTCTCTTTATCTTTCGGTGCATTGAGGCACATGAATCATAACCACTCTCCCCAAAATTGAGTCTTTTATAAAACTTGAAGAAGGTAAAGGTGAGTAAGAGAGAAGGAAGTCATCAGGACTTTGTGACATTTTGACTAGAAACTGAAAATCAGGTACCTATATAATTGGAGGAGGGGCAAGAAAAGTAGGAAATCATCTTTTAAAAAATATTCTTAAAAAGTACAGTGCCATTTTCTTGTTACTTCTCAAATCTTAAATGAAATTTCCCTGGAGGAAAGATTCAACTACATAGGAACAAAGGAAACAAACAAAAAACCCTCAATGCTCTTGTGGTTTCTAATGCTAGAAAGATGTATTTTAAAATAACACATTCTAAAGTGGTACTATAGAAAATTTTAAATGTATTTTTAAAACAATTAGATATTTCATAGATCTCAAAACTGACTTAATATGCATATTATAGACTTTTGATATGCTGGTTAGTTTTCCTGAATTGTCTTATTTTTTCTTCTTTGTTACAAAGAAGAGTTAATTTGGGGGACACATATGCGCTATATTAAAAAATGAATTTCTCTGTGTGTATTCATACATACACACATAATACATACACATATATTTTAAAAATTAGTGACAAACAACTCGAAGCACACTGAGTCAGCTCGATCATTCCACCAGGGGGCAGGCTAACCTTTTTTTAAAGTCTACGGTGAGACAGACGCAGTTTTTTTGTCTTTGAGGTCCTGTCATTCTCTGTATAAACAAGTTACGTTCAAGTGTTTAGGATATAAATTACGACCATGCAGGCTGCCTTGGAAAGAATGTAAACACAGCACTGTGGTCGGAGCAAACTCTGAAACTGACTTTATAATTTATAGCAGGCCCCCGAGGAGCTAGCTCGTTGGGGGTGGGGGGGGGTGGGGGGAGATAGAGAGACAGAGAGACTGAGAGATGGGGGGGGGAGAGAGAGAGAGAGAGAGAGAGAGAGAGAGAGAGAGAGAGAGAGAGAGAGAGAGAGAGAGAGAGAGAGAGAGGTAAAGACAGAGAAAGAGAGATTCAGAGACAGAGACAAAGATAGAGGGACAGAGACAGAAGCAGAAACAGAGAAAGAGACAGAAACAGAGATAGAGAGACAGTCAGAGAGACAGACAGAGACAGATGAAGAAACAGAGAACCAGACAGAGACACAGAGAGTAAGAGAATGTTTAAATAAAAAAAAAAGATAATGGAGATACTTCTCCAAAAACAATCATTCATATTGCTTCTTAATTTTGGAAATACACACACACACACACACACACACACACAGACAGACAGACACACAGACATATATATATATATGTATATATATATATATATATATATATATATATATAATACACTAGGGAAAAACTAAGGATTAAGAGGTGGTTATTGCTCTTTGAAGAAGATACCATCTCTTTTTAATAAGGATAGAGTTGGATTAAACTGAAATCCGTTGAGAACACAAAAGTATATCCCATGTCTTTATCTCCCTCTGCCATTGTCTCCTTCTTCAGTAGCGAGGAATTAAGTACGTGCTAATTAAATGGATAATTTTATAGAATGGAAGAAAGCTCTTTCCAGGGGAGGAGTGCACCATCAGTTTTCCGTACAGGGAAAAAAATGAAATAAAATAAGAATCCGCAGAGATACAATAAAGTCCTTCTGTGTGGCACTGGGAAAGCACTTCTCAAAGATGGGGGGGGGGTGGCTTTCGAGGCCCTCTGTGAAAGGAGGCTAGGCAGACGAAAGGCATAGCTAGTTTTTAAGAAGCAACAAACACTACCACTTTGCCTCCTAATTGGCCTGGGTTTTTTTCTTTCTTTCTTTCCTCCTCCAGGGCTTCGCCTGCGAAGTTTCAAGTCTCCAAAACTGTGCCCATCAAGAAAGTTGAAAAGGAGTCTTGGATGTAAAAGCCCGTAGGCTTGGGTGAGGTGTGGGGGGAGGGTGAGAGATTAAAGGCACTGGGACAGGGAGGGGAAACCAGGGTTGTGGCGGCGGCTTCGGGCCCAGTACCAGCCGCCCTGAACTTAGCAGGCCAAGAAGGTGTGAGCGCCTAGGGCCGCCGTGTGCTTTGTGGGATTAAATTAGCCTTTACAAGCGGAGCTCCTTGATCTCTGGCATGCTTTGAGGCAACCCAGCTACCACTCACCTGCTTTCTCCCCAGCGCTGAGCTCTTGGATCAGATTTTGTATGGGCCGCTAGCACCTAGAAAAGGAGAGAGACTACCGGGAAGAAACAGGGCTTCCTAAGGACATACAAGGACTTTAGACTTCTAGCTATAGATTTAGGGGAGCTCTTAACCCCTCCGGCTTGCTGGGTCTAATAAAATCACTAGGTACCTCAAGGTGAGAATAGCAGAGGTTTGGGGCCCGGGCTTCTTCCCCTTTCTTATCCAAAACATCTAAATGCTAGGCAGGGGGGAAAGTGAGACATCACTGGGATGTCTGGGCCACTTTAGACTTAAGAAGGTTAAAAAAAATTTTAAAAAGTAAATTTCTAATAATTTGAGCATTTAGACCTGTTTTTCAAGATCCCATCTGGTTTACTTTTAAGCTATTCCTGTTCCCATTGTTTTCTTCTTTTACTCAGAAGTCACAGGGTGTGAGCAAGGAAGACCAGAAACTGTCTCGGAGAGGATGAAGAACCCAAACCCTTCTGAATTATTCGGGATCCAAGATCCCATACCACATCAGACCAATACTCGGCCCACAAGAAACCCGAGGCTTGCTGTCTTATTGCCTTGTTACTTAGGATATCCTAGAGAAAAAAAAATGATAGTTCGTTATATACAATTTTATTGAAAAAAATTTACATCAAAATATTTTGGCAAATTGTAAAAGTATACATAAGTGCAAATATATCCTCCTTTTAAAGTACAAGCAATAGTGTGCGAGTATACACGAAGATCATTTTAAAATATTTTTTTAAAATACGGTGGTAGAAAACAACTTTGTAAAAACGTTGTATTGTCACAATACTGAAAGTCCACTTTCTTAAACTAGACAGTTTATTTCTAAATACTTTTTTTAATAATACTGATGGGCACTTTTGTCCAAAATTAGCGTTTGAAGAAATAGAACACTCCTATTTAACCAGGAAGCGACATTTTCAAAATCACACACATAGGCACACATACTCCAGGATTTCTTGTTAGTCTTTGCTTTTGATTGTCCCTTTGTTGTAAAATTCCAAGTTTTTCATAGAAAAATACCAATTGTCCACTTTTCAGACCCCTATTTCTGAAGGTTAAAGAAGATCTCAGAAACGCTTATTTTTTAACCTGATTAGTTTTTAAATTCCCTACTAGGGAAATAATGGTCTCTTCTGTCCACTCTTTCTTTCCCTGGTGATTTCCACCCCCCCCCCCCCCCCTCATTCCCCCAACAGGCTTTTTCAAGCGCTTTCTGAACCTTACCTGTCCTGGTCTGTCCTTTGACTAGTGGCAGGACAAGGCTGTATGCCGCTGGCATTCTGGTCACGTGATTTGTGTTCTACTTAATACTATCAAGGGTGCACTTTACGTTTTAACCTCGTGAGTTCAACAAGACTTCAAACTTGACATCCGCCGGGTCCCAGACAGTCAGTATTTTATCGTCTCTCCATCAATTGTTTCTCTATTTATTCACATGACACAGGGCTTAATGTCCTGACAGACACTTTGATGGTGATGGTGATGATAATATGATCCACTGGCCGAAGGATGAAAAGAAGAAATGCCGTTGAAATTGAGGACGAAATCTTTCCTGTCACACACTGGGGTAGAGTGATGCTGGTAGCGAGGCAGTCCCACTGAAAGAAGAAATTTTTTTTTAAGTATTGTATATGTGTAGATCTTTTCAAAAACAAAGCTACCAAGACTGATGGGATACTAATAATGACACAGGTGACAAAGGGAGGAATCACTCGTCTTTTTAAATGGCTAAGAATATACTAGAGAAAATCTAGTTCCGGGAAAAGATGTATGTAGATTTTTACTTGACTCAGAAAACTGTTAAAATTTCATTTTTAAAGAGATAAAATTGCGATCCTTTTCTGCACCTGTGTTCTTGGGGGGAGGTGACTTTCTTGTAATTTACATCTAGGGAGAAGGTACCAATTACACTCCACGTGGGAGAGGAAGGATCATCCTTAATGATATTTTCTCCCACTTTCTTCTCTTCATTCTGTTCCTCTCTGTGTGTACATTTCTCTCTCTCTCTCGTATGGTTCTGTGGGCCTTTCAGGATAGGTGTGTGTTTCTCTGCCTCTCCTTTTCTATCAGGGCTGTTGGATGGCAAGGAAGCAACTCTAGGTGTTTGAGGGAGGCAGTTGATAGAGGAACCTTCAAGTCCCACTTTTATAAGTCTCTGCTCCACTCTCCCCATTAAGATAGACACTCTTTGCTTATATGGTAGTGTCCTTTCAACTTTGTATCTCCCCAGCATCTAGGACCAAATGGGATCTTAATAAATACTCCTCCATTGATTAGTCACTTTTACAATTAATGAACAGTCGCAGGTCTTTTTCCTTTTTTCGTTCCAATTAATGGTGGAAAATAAAAGAGAAAACCACTAAATTCAGCAGAACTTGAAAGTCCATAAGGATAAATCTGCATTTCTGGGTCAGCACCCAGAGGTTTCTAGGTGGATCTAATGGCATGATGGAACGTCATTTGAGAAGAGACTTGCAGACTGTGAGCTTTCCGAGGACACACAACTCAGACTAAGTGACCTCACCGCCGATGGCTCTGTGTCAAGATTCTGCTCAGCTTTCTATCGACCGAGTGAATTGTACTGCAAACCCCGGACTTTTACTTTTGCCTTTAGGGTGCTCACTTCTCAAATCCTGGGTGGGGCTGAGGGTTGCGAGTGGGAGAAGAGAATCATCCTTCCTGCTAAGCCTAGTGGACAGAGGAAGCTTGTACCCTTTTCCACTGGTGAAGTTCCCTGCCCCCTTCATCACCCCTTCAACTCAGAATTAAAACAAAACAAAACTTCTCTCTTCTTGCTCTTTTCTAATAATCCGCTTGGTATGCTGACAATAAACTCTAACAGTTTATTGCAGGCCTGATTCAATCAGTAAGCATGCTTTAATTGTGTGTGAAAAAAATGTATCGCAAGCCTGGGGGGGGGGACCTCTGCTTTCAATCTTCCTTCTCTTTTAGGCTTAAGAAACAACAGGGTCACTAATATAACTGGCCGGTGATTCGGCCTATGTTTATGGACCGATAAAAACCAATTGTAACCAAATATATGCATTGCCTTGCACCAGCCAGTAAGAGAGAAAGCAAGCAAGCAACAACGGCAGCGGCAGCAGAGGTGGCAGCAGCAGCAGCAGCAGCAGCAGCAGCAGCAGCAGCAGCAGCAGCAGCAGCAGCAGCAGCAGCAGCAGCAGCAGCAGCAGCAGCAGCAGCAGCAGCAGCAGCAGCAGCAGCAGGAATTACACTTGTTCCAGTGTACCCGTGAGCCTTCCTTGATCTCTTTTTTTTAAGTTTAACTTTTGCGATTGCCTCCCCTCCCCCCCATAACTGTATTCCACACGTGGGGAAGTGAAATTATCCTTCATAACCTTGTACCACAATCAGTCTGCTTATTGTTGTTTGTTTGTTTTTATCGATTGCTAGGATCAACAGACAAAAACTTTTAAAATTCGGGCAGGCACGCACACTACCCCCTCCCCCATTATATCCACACACCCTCCCCTTGCCTTGGACATCTCGGTCTAGATAAAAGAATTAGTTGGAAAAGAGACACAAATGTTAGCTTCCCCTTTGACCCGAGTTATTAACACGGTATACTGTGGATGGGCATAGTTTTTCCTCTAGGTTTCTCTACTGCATTTCTGAGGGAAAAGGAACCTAAAGAGAAAACTAGCAAGAGTAAGGTCAGAAATAGTCGTTCACAAGTATGCTTTGGTCTTTTTGTCAAACGTTTGGTTTATTCTATTCAGTCACTGTCCCCTTTATCCCATTTCCTATAAAAGCCCCCTCCCCACCCCTCCAACCCCGGTAACCTGTCAGGACTAACTTGTCTTCTGGAGTGACCTCTACCTCTTCCCACAGTTAGAGACAGTGGGTTGTATAGCTAGAGTTCACCCTTCCTCTCTGATGAGGGATGCCAAAGGATTAGGGAAAAAATTCGAGTGGGGAAGAAAGCACACGAAATATTCCCCAAAGTCTCAGAAGAAATGGGTGGGAGAAGGGGGAAGGCAAAGAATAAAGCAAAACAAAACAAACAAAATAACATTTCTCTCCTTGCTGTAAAAGGCAAAGCCTGGGCCTAACCAACTCTTCTCTGTCCCTGAGAAAGAGTATCGCAAATAAGGATGGGCAAAAATGAGCAGGAGAGAGACCCCAGAGTTCTTGTGGATCAGCTAGCTGAGTTGGGAGGGCCTTCTTTGGGTTCAGGTTTTGGATAGTAAAATGTAAAATGTTCAGTGCTCTCTGTTATTGCTTCCTGATTAGAAGACTTACTGGTTTATTTTTTTTTTAAGAAAACTTCATTTAGAGGTCGAACAAACTATTTTAAAATGAGGGTGTCCTCGGTACTGTTAAACCATTTGTGTAAAAGGATATATCTTGGAGATGAGCTCTTTACAGGGTCTTTAAATATGAAGTCGACTCCTTTGCCTGAGTGTTAGAGAAGGAATAGCAGGGGGTGGGTGGGGAGGGGGGGATGGCTGGAACTGTGTGTCTCTGTGTGTACGTTGGTGTGTGTGGGGGTGTGTGATTGACAACCTCTCCGAAGGGATAAAAAAATAAGAGGGAGAGGGTCGTCTGTACTTGTTACTTGTTGAAATTCCCATAAAATTGAACAAGACCCTGCTCTCATGTGGGTTAAGTCAGGCTAAAATCCTCTTCGGTGTGGTCCTGCCCAGACTGTCTTTGTTTAGTTAACCTCCAAGACCCGCATTTAAAGGGGCTATTTGGAAAATTTCACCGTAAAGAGAATCACATCTTTTACCCATTTGGGGAATGTGTATTTTGTGCCTCATTTTCCCTTTGCTAACATTCTAAAGGCAGAAACATATGTATAGTTAGAAACTTTAAAAAAATATACAGGACTTTGGGTTATAGATGTTTTGTATTCTTGCTATTGTAGACATACTCGATTTGCTTTTAAGCTATAACATTCTTAGAGATTTTTCCCGAGAATTTAGGCATTGCTGGAGTTTACCCCCATTTTTGCACAAATCTACCAAAATACTTTGTTTCTTTCCGTCCTCCCTCAGATTTCTCTTCCTCAGACCTCTGACAATTCACTGACTTCTCATAAGTAGTTAGCAAAATATAAGATCTTTTAAAAACGACATTACCAGGAGAATCTCTCCATGGAACCTCTCTATTGGAAAGGCGTTATGGGGCAAGAGTCAAAACCTCTGGATCTGTCCTAGAAGCAGGACTGGGCAGAATAGTCCAAGAAATTCATATCAGCTCTGGAGCCATTATTTTTGTGGGGTGATTTTCAGGGGTTCCCAGTTCTTTTTCCTTGTCTGTTACTGGGAAGATTTCGCCCTCCTAATTGATGTTGTAACCATATTATTTCAGCTTCTCTTTCATTCTGTCTTTCGGGATATCTGTTTCTTTTGGATCCTTGCTGTTGCAGAACTCCAGTGCTGAAATATGCTAGGTATTTGAGAAACTGACAGCAGTTTCCAAGCTCCATATTTCTATCCTTTTTGGCAAAAGAAAACCATAGTCTTAACTTTGTTTGGGAAGGGGTAGTTTTTCTGTAAGGACCACTTGGGAACCACAGTAAGAGAATTTTTAAGCAATTGAATTTCAAAAATCCACCAAATATAGGGGAGGCTGAGGTCTGAATCAGTTTTTTTTTGCAAGGCAATGGGTTTAAGTGATTTGCCCAAGGTCACACAGCTAGGTAATTATTAAATGTCTGAGGCCGGATTTGAACTCAGGTCTTCCTGACTCCAGGGCCAGTGTCTATCCACTGAGCCACTTAACTGCCCCCCCAAATCAGTTTTTTTTAAGAGATAAATTACCAGAATGAATCCTTTTTATGGTTCTGGATCAAGGTTGGATTGACTGGGGTCATAGCAGAATTATAGGGGCAGAATATTGGAGTACAGAAATGAGGACAAAGAATTAGATGTTTCTCTTAATTTAAATGATGGTAGCAGAGAGTTTTTTTGTGCAAAAGAAGAGTATGGTTAAACTAATTTTGTCCTGGTCTAAAGAAATGGCTAGTTAATCCACTGTGTATTCCTCTATGCCATCAGAAAACAGGGTGAATCTGAAGCTATATGTAATGAGTCAAGTTGAATGCCTATGTATTCAAGCAGAACTGACTCAGATATCATATAAGTACACAAATTATTTATACATCATATGAGTAATATATAAAATACATTTTTGTGCTACACATAAAATTGACATGTGTTATATGTACTCTTGGGTGTTAGAAAATACCCAATTGAATTGATTTGGACCACAGGAAAAGGAGTATGTTCATGATGGCTCCCATCTGGGATGGGAGTGGGAGGTCATTTCTTTTATTTAAGTCCATAAGAAAGAAAATTTTGAAACAGGATATTCTCTCCATTTATGAATTAGGAAAGACCAAAGTACTATCATATTGATACCATTTTACTGGGTGTGGAGTTTAATGAGAGGGAATATGATGGATAAATTAAGTAGAATGAACTTATTTACAATAAATCCAATGGTATTCCTAAATGATCTTTTTCAAAATGACTTTTATAGAACCTTAATACCATGAAAATATGAAGAAATTTTGTATGATTTGACTTCAAGCATAGTCTATTTCCCATCCTTTATGCATTCTAAGGGAATAATTTGGGGTGAAATTTGATGAGTTATCTGGTTTTTGGTTAGCTACAAAGTTCAATCAAGAATTGGAGGGAGGGAGGGATAGAATTTAGAACTTAAAACTTTAAATAAAGTACTAATTTTTTTAAAAAAAGAATTGGATAGTTCTCTAGTGATATATACAGCCCATGGTAAAACCCCTTTAAAATATTTTTCCTGGAATCTGCTATCTGAATATTTATTGGAGCTCTTCACCTCAATGTGGTAATATATTAACAGTATCTATGTCATCCTGGGATTTGGAGGTGGGATTTCAAAGAGTATACTCATTTTATATGATCTTGAATAAAATGTTTGCTTTTTACAATTTGGAGTGAGGCTCTAATTTGGAAAGTTGGTTAAAGAAAAATCTTTTTTTAATAAAATATGAAAAATTATACATCTGGATTGCTCTAAAGAGAAACTTGGAAAAAGTGATTGAGAAATATGTGTGAAAAGAAACAGTTGTTCCTTTCCTTGTCTAGATGATGTCTTTCTTCCATATACACTATTTCTTCACCAACTTTACCTAATTAGTCTACAAGGCCCAGTTCAAATGTTATCTCCTTCATGGAATCATTTTTGCATTCCCTTCCTCTCTCCTCTGGCGCCCCGCCCCCATAAGAGGACTTCCATACCATTGGTTCCTCCTCACATCTGAGATTTAGTAAATTCTCCCTTCTGTTCTCTTCAGTTATGTCCTACTCTTATTTGCCCTACTAAACTGTCTACTCTTTGCTGCCATTATGCATGTTTACTTAATAAGTTATAGAATCATGGAACACTAGAGCTGTAAGAGACCTTACAATAATCTAGTACAATCTTTTTTTTTTTTTTAACAGAGAAGAAGACTGACACCCAGACTGGTGAGGTAACCTGTTCAAGGTACCATAATTATTAAATATCAGTGAAAGGATTCAAAACTCCAGTGCATTTTATGACATTTGTGTAAAATGGATTTATTCATTCAGTGTAGTACAGACAATATATCTTCATTACAAAAGTTATTTTCAAAACTTGAAATTTTTGAAATAGTTTGGGTCTAAAAGCGAAATCTTCCCCTAGGAAAAAGGGGAGGAAAACTAACAATGAGAATGGTTCAATGACATGGATACTTTTCATCTTACATCATTTTCACAATGATATTACTTTTCATTTACTTATGAATCACTTTTCTTCCAGGGGATAGAAATAATTTCAAAAATCCTCACCTCTTTACACTAGTTTGAAACTTCAAGACTTTACATTTTTGCAGTTGGGAAAAACCTGCAAGACATTGACAGGTATTGGTATTGGGCCCAGTATAGTTTAACACTATCATTTTCGTCAATAATCTGGGTTACCAAATAGAGAAAAATAATTTTTTAGAATTTTATTTTTTTATTCTAAGCTTAGCTAATGGCAAATAAAATTAAGATTACATATGGATAATAGAACAGATAAAGTCAATTAAACATGAAATCACAGGTCTCTGTTATGTATAGGTTGTTCCTTTTACGTATATGATAAATTTTGCCAATAGCTATCAAAGCTGGACTTTCTTCTAGAGAACAATACATGTGAAGATGAAATTGAAAGGTGGATTGACACAGAAGTGATGATCAATTTGCTGTCACTTGGTAGGTTAAGATTAGAACTTTAAAAAAGTGTCTTCACAACCTGAAGAAACTGATCCAAATCTAAGAAGTGAATTTTAGTTCTCTTAGGAAGGACAAAAGATAAAAACCTTTGAATTCCATCAAATTTGACTCCAAACAGGATAAGATAGATAGGAATCTATTGGTTTTAGTGGACAGTAGTAGGAAAATAGACTTCAAGAGTTAGAAGGAACTTTAAAGATCATTGAGTAGTTCAAACTCATTTTGCAAATGAGGGAATGAGGAGTAGATGCTTAGAATGAATCAGTACTTTATTTTATTATTATTTTTTTTAGATTTTTCAAGGCAATGGGGTTAAGTGGCTTGCCCAAGGCCACACAGCTAGGTAATTATTAAGTGTCTGAGACTGGATTTGAATTCAGGTACTCCTGACTCCAAGGCCAGTGCTCTATCCACTGCACCACCTAGCCGCCTCTGAATCAGTACTTTAGTGATTTAATACTATGATTCATAAAGCAGGGTATTCTAAAACTCTAAATTTTGACTGTGAGGATTGTAATCACCATTATCTGCAATGATGTTTTAAACTTGAGTCTTGTTAGTTTTGAGTCACTTAGCTGATGAGTGCTGAAGGAAACTGAAGAATGAGTAGAGTAATGATGTCCAATTAAAAAAAAGATGCAGGATGGTTGAAATTGGAATCCTCTAAATATATAAAAATATCAAGAGAAAATAGACTTAAATAGTAGTAAGAATATAGGATTGATTCAAAAGAAGATTCTCAAGTTATAAAATTGTTAAATGTTAAAATAAATAATCATGAAAGTTTATGAAATTTATTTTCTTTAATAGTTTTTACCTGACTCTGTGGACCTGCCTGAAAGGGGGTGGGGGTGGAACAGATTAAGTACTTCTCTGCTCTATGGTTCTGTTTTGGTGGATTGATGGAGCCTACTCAGTTAGATTTTTTTTAAAGTTAACCATAAAACTCGAATTATCTGACTGGAGTTTCTAGCTGCTATCTTCTCATTGGTTTCAAGACTTTGATTGTGGACCAGAACACTATTAGAACTGGGGAGACTAAAATGAAACCCCACAATCTCACTAAATCAACTGCTGGTAGGAGCAAAGGTGAGCCAAGATTAGGGGCAGATGAGTTAACACTATCCCCAGGTTGATGGACTGGAATTCAATGATGGACTCTTTGAGCAAGAAGAATATAGCAGTTTAGTAGAAGAGTATCCCAAATCCCAGGAAACTTGTCAACTGCTTTTACTTTTTTTTGGGGGGGTTAGGTGGAAGGAACTTTTGCCATCTTGTGGGATGGACTTTTACCTGATATTTATTGGATGTTTTTACTAAAGGGGTTGCTTTTCTGAATCCGTAGGCATTAAGTGAGTCCTTGGTCCAGATTGTTGGAGGAAAAGAGGTTAATTCCCTTTCCCGATTAACTTTTTATTCTCATTTCAGCTCATATATACTTTAATCTGCTGACTGTTAGAAGATGGTGACTGACGAAACTGATGAAGCATTCAAAGAAGAGAATATGACTTTTCCTTATTTTCTTCTTCTGCCCTGGAGGTAACTGTATCCTGACTTCATCCCCCTGCTTGGAAAAAGTCCTTGGGTATAAACTAGATTGAAAAATTGTTAGCTGTGTGGCCTTGGGCAAGCCACTTAACCCTGTTTGCCTTGCAAAAACCTTAAAAAAATTGTGCACAGAGGCTAGCTATATCTCAGAATTACCAACTCACAGACTGTCATATTTGGAACTAACCTCAAAGGTCACATTGTGCCTGAATAGAAATCCCTTATGTATCCCTCATAAGTTATTACCCAGTTTTTTCTTAGAGACTTCCTGGGAGTAAGCAGTAACTGAAGCAGCCTATTCCACTTTTACCTTGAAGTATTAGGAATAGTTTTTTCTATATAGAACACAAACCTACCACTTGAAGCTCTTCTCTGGAGGTCAGCCTCCTCTGGATATTTTCCAAGTAATCAATGTCCTTCTCAAAAGTGTCACCTAGTACTATATACTATATATCACATGTGGTTTGCCATGGTAGACTACAAGGATCTCATATCCTTCATTCTGTATTTTATGTCTTTTAATGCATCCTAAGATCACATGTATCTTTTTTTTTTGCTGCCTTACCACATTAGTAATTCCTATTAAGCTTATAGTCCAATAAAAATCTCTAGCTCTTTTTCAGAACAATCACTACTTTTCCAAGTCTTCCTCCACCTTATAAATATTCTTTGAACTCAAGCTTAAATTCTAAGCTTAAAAAAGTTTGCTTATTAAATGTTATCATATTCTAGTCTGTTGAGATAGTTTGAAATATTGAACCAGTTTTACTTCATTTGAAAATCTGATAAGAAATTAAGTCACTGATAAAATTTCAGGGGGTTCTCTGCAGTTTTATGGCTATTATTAATAGTAGTAAAGGAAGACTAAAGACAGACTTTTGGGATATTCTACTGGAATCTCCTTACAAGGTGACATAGAGAAATCAATTACTAATTTTTGGGTCTGACCAGTTCACTAGCTCTGAAAGAGGTGTAGGGTATATTCAAGGAAGATCAATACCTCTGGTGTGAGGATTGCCCTGCCCTTTTCAGGGTGGCTTTCTGTCTTTGATGTCAACTTGAGGTACCTAACCCTCACCCGTGGCTCCAAAAAGCAATAACATACATAGCAGCCATGCTAAAGTAAGCTATCTCAGTAGATGGACTAATCCAGGTAAGTTAGGGGAGCATCTACACCATGCATGTGAAGACTTCCCCTAAGTGAACTAGGTGAATGAGGACAATTTGTTCCAATGACTATGAAAGTAGCTAAAGATGGTGTTATGGAGCACTTAGAGCTTGAGCAGGTATCAAAGACACCAAGGCCATCATCATTTATCCTGACTCTGTCTCAATATTGGAAGAAAAACTTCTTTTATGACTTCATGCAACTCTACCTCACTTAAGTCTAATTTACACATGAATCAAAAGACATCATTCATAACATTTTAAATTAATATTTTTATTTTTCCAAATGCTTGTTATAAAAGTTTCCAATATTTAATCCATATACATATGTATATTTTCAAGTTACAAAATTTCCTTCTGCTCTCCCTTCCCACCCTCCTCCCCTCAGTGGAAAACGGGTTAATATTGTACATACTCAATTGTTTACAATTTACATTTTACATACTCATGTTTGCAGATTAGTCATTTTTTGGTGTGAGGAATTAGGATTAAGAAAAAGAAATTCATAAGAGCTATCTTTTAAAAAGTGAATATAGTGTTCATCAGGTTCTGAAGGATTTTTTTTACTTTTGTTTTGTTTTTCTTCCTCTGGATGAGGATAACATTGTCCATATCCTGTCTGAACTACTGAAAGCAGCTGCCTCCATCAGGGCTGATCATCTTACAGTGTTGTTGTTAATGTGTACATTGTTCTCTTATTAGTTCTGCTCCCTTCTCTCAGCATCAGATCCTGTATTTCATTCCATGTATCTGTAGAGTCAGATCATTTTTGGTTTCTTATAGAACAATAGTATTCCATAATATTCATATAACATAACTTGTTTAACCATTCCCCAGTTAATGGGCATCCCCACAATTTCTAATTCTTTTCCACTACAAAAATAATTGCCATGAATATTTTGGACCATGTGGAACTTTTCCCTTTTTTTATGGTTTCTTCTGGATATAGACTTAGAATTGGAATCACTGAGTCAAAGGGTATGAACAGTTTTATTGCTCTTTGGGCATAGTTCCATATTGCTCTTGGATCCATTCACAACTCCACCAGCAATTACATGAATGTCCCAATAGTTCCACAACTTCTCCAACATTGATCATTTCCCCTTTTTGTCATCTTAGTCAACCTGATAGGTATGAGGTGATTTCTTATAGTGTTTTTAATTTGCATTTCTCTAATCAATAATGATTTGGAACATTTTTTTTTAGGTTTTTGTAAGGCAAATGGGGTTAAGTGGCTTGCCCAAGGCCACACAGCTAGGTAATTATTAAGTGTCTGAGACCGAATTTGAACCCAGGTACTCCTGACTCCAAGGCCAGTGCTTTATCCACTACGCCACCTAGCTGTCCCTGAAATATTTTTTCATATGATTATATAGAGCTTTAATTTCTTCATTTGAAAAATGTCTTTTCCTATCTTTTGACCCTTTATCAGTTGGAGAATGACTTATAATCTTATAAAGTTGATGCACTTTTCTATATATTTTAGAAATGAGACCTTTATCAGAACTCCTAGTTGTGAAGATTGTTTACCAGTTTTTTGCTTTCCTTCTGATTGGCAGTATTGGTTTTATTAGTGAAAACCCTTTTTAATTTAATATTATCAAAATAATTCATTTTTCAGTTTATAGAATACTCTGTTTTCTTGTTTGGTCATAAATTTGTCCCCTTTCCATAGATTTGATAGAGTATTTCTTGGCCTCTTAATTTATCTGTGGTGTCACCCTTTATTGTCTAAATCCTGTACTCATTTTGACCTCATTTTGGCATAGGATGTGAGATGTGGGTCTATGCCTAGTTTTTGCCATACTATTTTCCAGTTTTCCCAAAAATTTTTGTCCAATAGTAAGTTCTTATCACAGAAGTTAATGTCTTTGGGTTTGTCAAACAGTAGATTACTGTATTCATTTACTACTGTTTCTTCTGAACCTATCCTAATCTACTAATCCATTACTCTATTTCTTAACCAGTACCAGGCAGTTTTGATGACTGCTACTTTATAGTATAGTTTTAGATCTGGTAGAGCTAGACCACCTTCCTTTACATTTTTTAAATCAGTTCCCTTGCTATTCTTGACCTTTTGTTGCTCCAGATGAATTTTGTTACTATTTTTTCTAACTCAGTAAATTAATTATTTGGTAGTTTGATTGGCATGGCACCGAATAAGTAATTTAATTTGAGTAGAACTGTCATTGTTATTATATTGGCTAGACCTAACCATGAGCAATTAATATTTTTCCAGTTATTTAGATCTGATTTTATTTGGGTGATAAGTGCTTTATAATTGTGTTCATACAGTTTCTGGGTTTGTCTTGGGAGGTAGATTCCCCAGTATTTAATGTCTATAGTTATCTACTCTTATTTTAAATGGAATTTCTCTTTCTAGCTCTTGTTCTTGGGCTTTGTTGTTCATATATAGAAATGTTTATGATATATGTGGGTTTATTTTATATCCTGCTACTTTGCTTAATTTGTTAATTGTTTTTTAGGAGTTTCTTAGATGATTTTTTCTTGGGTTCTCTAAGTGTATCATCATCTGCAAAGAGTGAAAGTTTTGCTTCCTCATTGACACTTCTGATTCCTTCAATTTCTTTTTCTTCTCTTATTGCTAAAACTAACATTTCTAATACTATATTGCATAGTAATGGTGATAATGGGCATTCTTGTTTCACCCTTGATCTTATTGGAAATGCTCTGTCTATCCCCATTGCATATAATAGTTGTTCGTGGTTTTAGATAGATATTATTATTTTTAAGGAAAACTCCATTTATTTCTAAATTTTCTGGAGTTTTTAATAGGAATGATGTATTTTATCAAAGAATTTTTCAACATCTATTGAGATAATCATATAATTTCTGTTTGTTTTGCTATTGATATATTTTATTATATTGAGTGTTTTCCTAATATTGAACTTCCCTGACTACCTGGTATAAATCCTACCTGATCATGGTATATTATCCTAGTAATAACTTGCTGTAATCTCACTGAGAAAGTTTATTTAAGATTTTTGCATCAATGTTCATTAGGGAGATCACTGACACCATTTTGCCATTTCTATGTTACTACAGAGAGTACAACTATGAGGGACTGGCCATGTTGCTTGAATGCCAAACATGTGCTCCCCCAAAGCACTATTTTATGGAGAACTCAAAAAGGGCAGGTGTTCACAAGGTGTGGGTGGAGGGTTGTTAGAAAAAACAATACAAGGACACTCTCTTAATATCTTCAGAATTGATGGGGAGCTGCTAGGTGGCGTGGTGGATAAAGCACTGGCCTAGGAGTCAGGAGTACCTGGGTTCAAATCCAGTCTCAGACACTTAATAATTACCTAGCTGTGTGGCCTTGGGCAAGTCACTTAACCCCATTTGCCTTGCAAAAACCTAAAAAAAAAGATCTTCAGAATTGATTGTGCAATTTAGGAGACAGGCACAGGACTGCCCAGCATGGCATGCCCTCTTCAGAGTGCTCACTGTGTTCTATAAAAATGGCAGAATTAAAGCAGCTCAAAGGAATTATGTGATATACGAGTTTAATCATCCTAGGTTTTCAAATGGCCTATTTGTGTCTGACCTGTGTTGGAGTATTTCAAGCCCTTATTAGTTTGATCAGACACAGTCAGAATCACTGTAACTTGACTTTAATAAAGTGATTCATTTTGGTCTTCTTCAGTAATGAAGGACATGGATCAATCAAGTAGTTCAGATTCATATCTTACTCATATCTTGTCATCTTTTCCACAAGGATAGCATGAGGGATGTTGTCTGATGCTTTGGTATTTAAATTAATGCCTCTTAAAAACAATAATTTTTACTTATTTCTTCCTCAATATCTCATTCTTTGTTACTCATTACATTCACATTTATCTTTGAGTACATCCTTTATTCCCTTTGCTAGATTATAAACCATTATAAATCGCTTAAGCCGGGACTGCCATTTGTCATCTCCCTATCTCTACCTTCTGGAACAGTACATTGTGCTTCTGGTTCAATGTTGAATTAAATTGAATTGAGAACACAAACACTGACCATAGGCAAAATTGCAAAGAAGTTGAAGTTTGTAACACCCCTTCCTCATCCCCTTCTTCTTTCCTCAAAATGTTCAATGTTTTCATCTTTCCATCCAAAGTTGCTCTCAGGAGAGAATAAGGCAAAAATAAATGGTTTATGCTATAATGTAAATTATTAATCACATTATTTCTCTCAAGAGAAATTACTTTGAAGTAAGTTCAAAGTCTGTAGATGTATAATTCATTTAATTGTAGTAGACTCTAAGATTTTCTTAAGCAAATGAAAATTTGAGGAATGGGGAAAGACTTCCAATGTGTATGAATGTATATGAAATCACATATGAGTCCAGTCTTCTGCTCCACCCATGGGTAAACCTGTTCTGTCAGCAAATCTCTCTTTTAAGTGCTTTGCAAGCGTTAAATCATTATACAAATGTCAGTTCTGGCTATTATTTATTTAAAAGAAATCATGAAAGGCAATATGGAATTTTGTTAAGAAAAATCACATATACTCATGAAAATAATAGTGAACTGGGAAGAGACACTATTCCCCCCCCTGGAAACTTGCTTCAGTTTTGAAGACTTGTAACCATCCGTCTTTCTGTCCATCCATCCATCCATCCACACATCCATCCATCCATCCATCCATCCATCCATCCATCCATCCATCTGTCCATCCATCCATCCATCCATACAACTCTCATTTTTCTTAATTAATGTTCTTTGTCTTGTATTATTAATAATATAGGAATGATTGATTCCCTTTATTCTAAGGAAATGCTATAAGATGTATGACATGCACTCCCTTTCCCCAGAGACACACACATCTCTAGCACTTCTCTCTAATCCCAGTTAGATGTAGCATAAAGATATACAACTCACAAAGAGAAACCATGACTAATAGAAAACTTTTCCCTCTGTAGGAAAAAAAACATTAAAGGTACCCACTATGGATTTGTCAATAGACAAATCATTGCATTTAAACTTTTTCTAAAAAATTTTTTTCCAGCAACAATTTCCTCATCTACAAGTTTACTAGGCAGTAAATAGCCCTAGAGTGAATAATGAATTCTGACATCATAGGCCTTCAGCACTCAGAAGCAGCTGGTTTGCCAGAAGTTTTATTAGCAAGTACACCCTGAGGCTAAACAATAGCCCTTCCCCCTTGAACTTTCTATTATAAACCTTACAATAAAATGTTCTTTGGAGCTTTCCTCATCTTCAGTGCCCTGGCTTTCTTCATGTTCCAAGCTATTCTCCTTCCCCTCCTCACCCCTTCTCCCAGGATTATTTCAATGTGAGGCAGTCAGATTAAAAAAAATGACGTTGGTTGGTAGCTATGGTTGCAAGGTGGCTTTTATGAACAGATGAATAATTCTAATATAAGAAGGTGAGAGAATAAAAATTAGTCTCTCTGCTCCTTTTGACACAGTGTAACCACTGCTGTCCTTCCAGAAGGAGTTGTATTTTACCATTTGTTCCCAATCTGGGAACTGTGAAATCTTAGGCAATTCACTTGACCCAAACAAATGAAGGAAAAAAATTAAATCGGGAGGGAGATGGGGTAGCAAGGGAAGCAAATTTGTAATGAAGCATCCAGTCTGTGCTTTCCCAAGGCCATTTCTACAAGGCCAAAAGCTTTAAGATCATTTCCCTAGGGGCTGGTTAGGGTCAGTGAAAAGAGTACCAGCCCTGGAGTCAGGAGGACCTGGATTCAAAAGTAACCTCAGACATTTGATACTTACTGGCTGTAGGTGACTTGGGTAAGTCACTTAGCACCATTGCTCATAAAAAAAACCCAACACCCAAATAAGAATATTTGGCTAGTGAATTTCATGATTTCCTTTTGAGCAGAAATCTGAAACAGACCTCATTTTGTGGATAACAACTGAGGCTCCCAGAAATTTAAAGTAAGTGGATAAAAATGTGGGTGACTGCAAAGAGAATTCAGAGGAATCAATGCTGTTAGTTATAAAATATTTGGCTTTTGGTTTAAAGATTTGTCAAATAAGGGTAGTTGACTATAGATTTATGTTTTTAATTCACAGTGTTTTGTATTAGTTCTAAAAATTCTAACTATACAGTGATAATAGTTCTCATTTCCTTAATACAACTATAAATTGTTTACTTTTAACTCATTTTATCTTTCCAGAAATCTTGTGTGGTTGACAGGATAACAATGTACAATCTACATCAGAGATGTCAAATGTACCACTGGTGGCCCACAATTCTCAAGTGCACAGAACCAGATTAAAATGTAATTGGGAAATATTTAACAAATTAAATGAAAATACAATAAAACATAGTTAATATCACATTTTAAAACTAAGTCAATCTGCAACCTGCAGAAATTCTTATGCTTGGATTAGTAGTCTTCATTTCTATTTGAGTTTGATGCCACTGTTTTATGTTATGCCTCTGTGATTAAAGAGCTAGTTGGGTGGGGGGGGGTTAGGACAACTCTGGTGCCTTTCTATTAGTACACTGAGCCATTTCTATAGGTGTGCTTAAATTAATAGTACTATTTATAGCACTATAAAAGGTTTAATTCTGTAATTCTAGAGATATCAATGAGGGTTAGATCTGTGATTTCACTGATACAGAGAACCTCTACCAATGCAAGTTAATGTCTTCTCTAATACTTATATTCTTAGAGAAAACCTCAAGATTATAAAATTGTTCTTTACCTTTGTTCAAGAATTTTAAAGGTGGAAGGGACTTTGGTGGTGCTCTATTCCAGCTGGTGGTTGGTTGGTTATCATCCTTCGTTCTTAAAGAGGAGCATAATGACATCACTATATTAGAGTTAAGTTTAGGTTTATCCAATTGTGGCTAATCAGACCAATATAAACTTGCAACTCTCTACTACAGTTCAGGCACAGACAGGCCTTGTGAACATTTGAGGTGGAGTCTCTACATTTGTACAATTCACATTGCTTATGAGTTACTTCAGTTTTGCCTTGCTCATAGAACACAGCATCTTCTCTGATGATGGTTTCACTTATCCCATGCTGGGTGATTCTGTACCAATGTCACAATTCCAAAGTTCTTGAGAGAACCTGAGCATGTCCTTGTGTAGGAAGCATATCAAACAGAAGATCAGACATCTAACCTTTGCTTGAATATCTACAAAACAGGGAACCACCACTTCTAGGTCAGCTCATATCAGTAAGTTTTTCCTGATATCAAACTTATATTTTCCTAGGTCTGCCCTCAGGGGCCAGGCAGAGCAAGTCTAATCCTTCTATGATAACAGCCTGTTCAAATAATATGAAGGCAGCCATGTTTCCAATGTCTATCCTCTAGTCCCTCAGTCTTCTCTTTATCAGGACAAGCATATCCAGATCCTTCACTGATTTTCATGATACAGGAACACAGAACCATGCTAAACTGGTTTATGATTTACCAGTTATTCAGGGTCCTGACTTGAAGCAATGTGAATCCTTTCTGGAAGACCTGATATAAGCTTTGGTTTAGGATTCCTTTGTTTTTTTCCCATGGATTTGATCAACAGTTAAGCTGATCTTGGAGACGAGAAAAAGTCTTTGTTTTGGGGCTTTGGTCAGATGTAGGACTGCATGGGAAGCTTGGGAATTGAACCACCATCCTTCTGACTTGCATATTTGACTCACAAGATATCCATCCATGATGCTTTCCTCTGTTGCTTGGTTACACAAGCAGTTGAGAGAAGTCCAATGATCTTCCCCTTTCCCTCCACATATATCTCTTAGTAGCTGTCCTTTGATCTCGAAGAAGAGCATGACATCAGAAAAGTTGATGTCATGACACACAAAGTGGGTGGGTGTCATGCAAAGACATCATACTATGTGAAACCAGTGGCCTGACATAATAAGATCAGGATGGTTGGTGATCAGTGAGAGACATTGAACTTTTAGACTCTGTGTTTTCCATATCATCTAGGCTCTTTCAGTTGCATGGAATCTATTGACAGTCAACAAATTTTCCAGAGTAAGGCAAAGCTAATCTATCTCTTGATGGTCTAATCATCAGTATGGTAATTTTATGATGACAAACTTTCAACAGTATGGTAAAGCTAACCTGTCTCTTGATGGTCTAATTTTGTGAGGATAAACTTATCATAGTAAGGCAAAGTTAACTTGACACTTGATGGTCTAGTCTATTTAGCTCTGCAACCATACTCCCCTGGAACCCATAGACTTTGATTCCCTAAAGCTGCTGAGCAAATCATAGGAATAATGTCACCAGACTGCTATTCAGCATAGCTTTATAGTTGGAACTATGATGATGTCTGATCATTTTTGAGCCTTCTACTTTTGTTGAGTAAAGAAAACATTTTGGGAAAATACGTTTGCTCTGGTCCATCTTTCACTAGTCCCAAGAATTTCACCTCTAGTAGCACAGTACAAACACCCTTGCACAATCCTCTTAATTAAGTCCCCAGGTCCAAAAATCAGCAAAATAGAACTGGGGTCTATTTTATTATTCCTAGTCTGGCTATCCAGGTAACTCAGGCCTTCTTTGAACATTAATTTTTTCAAAATAAACAATTTGGATACTACTTATCTCCTTTACTTCCTTCAGTGAATGGCACTGACATTCTCAGTCCAAGAAAAAACACCAGTTTCCTCATTGCCCAGGTACTTCTTGTCCATATTAAAAAAACAAAATACCTTATTTTTCTTATAGGCAATAGAAATTTTATATCTTTGAAAGGTTTTCTATTTTTCTTTATACTTTCACTTTACACCTTTTCACTTTCATTATAAAAAGATTAGGGATGGGCAAAACTTAAAATGACAAGGCTGAACAATTGAGATTGGGTTAGATCTGCAGTTACAGGGCCAGACAAATCTTGATTTTGTCACTAACTATATGATCTTGGGGAAATCATTTGACCTTTTTGAGCTTCAGTTTATTCAATATAATTCAATATAAAATTAGGGAAATAACCTTCTAAGTTCTTCCATTTGAATTTTATACTTGGTCTATGCCTGTAAAGGTATCTTATTTATCTGGATTGTTTTTCCTATGCAAAATGATATTTTACTTCCTAGACCTAGTTTATTATAGAAAAAAGAAACTGAGACATGTCTCTGGACAGTTTGGATTTGTCTTTATCCCTCTTATGTCAAGGCCTGTTTCCCTTGAGATCCAGATGTACAAGTTGATATTATAGGTCTTTTAAAAAGTATGAAAGGAACAGATTTTAAAAATAATTTAATTCTTTTAGGGTGGGACCAGCTCTCTTTTTACAGAGTCTAGCCTATTTTGAAGCAACATTTTTCACAATGGCTCTATCTTCTGTAATTACATTTAATTATTAATCTACTTTATACAATATTGTTCCTTTGGGTCTGTGAATGTGTATTTTAAAAAATATCTTGATAACATTTTGATTTATTTGGTTTCCTTTGCAGTTTTGTGTCTTTTATTTAAGGCATTTCAAAAACCTTATTCTGAGGAGTCCTTAGGTTTTCTCAAACTGTCAAACAGGTCTATGGCACACAAAAAGCTAAGAATCTCTGCGTATCTAGGAGGATTCTTCAGAACTAATGTCAGCTATTTGGATATCAATTTACCTCTTTCAATGCAACAAATTCATCATTTCCTCCTCCTTTGGTAGGAAAATCATTTAAGAAGATTTTACAATTTGAGCTACTTTATCGAGCCAATGAAATAAATGTCTGAATTTTGATTGGCTTATTTCCTGGATTAGAGAAATATCTTTTTTTTTTTTACTTCTTCCAAAAGAATTGTGAATTTTATTGTTATTGAATAGGATATTTGGAGGTCAGGGGCTAACAGGTTTTTTGGATTTCCTAAAATTGTGCCTTTCCCCAAATGTGGCTGAATAGATTAAGCAAGACAGCAAACTAAGTCCCCAAAATGCTACTATTTCTGATTCCCTGTGCCCCCTTGATAGAGATATTTTAAGGCAATATAATATTCAAGAAGACAGTTAAGCTAACAACTATAAAAGTCTAAATTCTTCACAATCTCTATAGAGTAATTGAGATTATCAACATGATTCAGAACAAAAGGCTAATCTGGAAAATTTATTTGTGTGAATTTCAGGAAACTGGCTACATTTTGTAATCATTTTTCTTTTGATGGACACTTTTTTCAGATTCAGCATGTGGCTAACTTTCAGTTTAGATGGGGAGATTGTACAAATCCTGCTGCAAATACAGCTGTTTGTGGGTTCATGAAATAAATGTCTTGAATTTGTAGCTTGACCTTAAAATCACCCAAGTTTTTCTATTTAAAAAATAAGAAAAATAAAAAAGCAGAGTAGACTAATTACCTGCTCTTAGCAGGAATCTGATTTGCATATGAAATTAGATTTTATTAGTTATGTATTGGGAATTCTTGACTGAGACAAGTATCTGTCTTTAAATCTAGAATGCTATTGAATTGTGAAAGGGTTCTCCATGCAGACACATGTGTTTTTCAGGAGTAAGGAAGGATTTGTTTCTTCACTGAATACTTTAAAATGAACTTTACCTTACCTGATGAAAGAGAGTGTGGCTATTTTAGAATGTATTGAAGGATTGGTGATTCTAAATGTTTTTGATGTTGCTTTTTGATTATTTTATTAGTTTTCCCATTTGCAAAATGGAGTTAACAAAGCACTCTTTATTTCCCAACATGAAGCTTCTAACAATTATGAATCAGTTCTGTTGTGTTGTGGTAGAAAGATAACTGGATTTGGAATTTGAGGACCTGATTTTGAATTCCACTTTTGCCATTTAGTACCTGAGAGATTTTGGGCAAATAATTCATCCTCTCTGGATTCAGTTTCCTCATCTGTAAAATGATTTTGTTATTCAATTTTTTTTCACTTGTGTCTGACTCTAAAATTTTTTAAATTTTTATCCATTTGTACATGCATATTTCCAAGTAACAAACTTTCCCTCCACCCTTCCTTCCCACCCACCTCCCCTCAGTAGGGACAGTCAGGCTAACATTTTACATACATATTTTGTTAAATATATTTGCAAATTAGTAATTTTTGTCATGAGGAATTAGGATTAAAGGAAAGAGATACATAAGAGATACTTTTTTAAAATAAAATGTTCATCAGATTTGGTAGGTGTGGGTTTTTTCTGTGTGTTTTGTTTTGTTTTGTTTTGTTTTCCTTCCCCTGGTTGGGGTATAATACAGTTGTCCAAACTCTCTGAACTGTTGAGGGGAGTTGCATCAATCAAGGTTGTTCATCTCATAATGTTGTTGATGTGTACGTTGTTCTCTTGACTCTACTCCTTTTGCTCAGCATCAGATCCCGTAACTCATTCCATGCTTCTCTAGAGTCCAACCATTATGATTTCTTATGGAACAATAATATTCCATGGTATTCATGGATCACAACTTGTTTAGTCATTCCGCAATTGATGGACATCCCCTCAATTCCAATTCTTTGCCACTACAAAAAGAGCTGCTATGAATATTTTGGAACATGTAGGACTTTCCCTATTTTTTACAATTTCTTCTGGATGTAGTCCTAGGAATTGCTGGGTCAAAGAGTATGAACAGTTTTATTGCTCTTTGGGCATAGTTTCATATTGCTCTCCAACATTGATAGTCTTCCCTTTTTCTCATCTGGGCTAAACTAATAGTTGTGAGATGATACCATATTGTTGTTTTAATTTGCATTTCTCTAATCAATAGTGATTTGGAGCATTTCTATATGATTATATTTGGCTTTCATTTCTGCATTTGAAAACTGTCTGTTTGGTGTCCGACTCTTTGTGACCCCATTTAGGGTTTTATTGGTAAAGATACTGAAGTAGTCTTTTTGTTTCCTTCTCTAGCTCATTTTATAGATGAGGAAACTAAGGCAAACCAGTTTAAGTGACTTGCCTAGATACCAGTAAGTATCTGAGGCCACATTTGAACTCAGTAAGATGAGTCTTCTGGATGTCAAGCCTACCACATTACTACTTTACCTAGCTGCACTAAATGTAAAATGAATGAGTGTAACTAAATGACCTTTAAGATCTTTTTAGCTCTGGGAATGTGAGCTTATCAGGAAGAAATTATGAAACAACTACTAAGTACTAGGTAGTGTGATGGTACTGGTGATACAAATTTCTCCCCTCAAAGAGCTTACATTCTATTGGAAGAAACAATACATCTACATGTAAGTAGATATAAAATGGTTGTTGTCTTTCATGCTTGAAGAGGACCAAAAAGGCATTACTATGTGGAGTCAATGCACAGTGTATCCAACTAGGGTTGATCAGACTAAATGAGCTCAGAAGGTAGGGTACAAATAGTTTATGTGAACATTTGGAGTGGAGATGACATCTCAGGTTTCTTTTGAGCCACTGCCATTCTGCTTTACTCATAGAACACAGCATCTTTCTTGTTGAGGGCACTATGCTGGGATGCCAGAGAAGTCTGGAGAAATTCTCTGTATAAAAAAATCTGTTCTTTTGCATTCCATATGAGTGCTTGCTTTCTATGAATTCTCCACAAAAATAGTCTTTTAGGCAAATGTATATTTAGCATCTGAACAATATGGTCAGCCCATCAGAGTGCTATCTGCAGGAGAATTTGAATGCTTGGTAGTTCTACTCCAGAAAAGAGTTTAGGATAATTGTCTGGTATATTGTAAGATATACCAGATAATCTCCAGAATCAGATAATCTCCAGAATCTTCTTAAGACAATTCAAATGGAAAATAATTCAGTTTTCTAGCAAGGTGCTGATAGAGTATTCAGGTTTCACAGACACATAACAATGAAGTCAACACAATGGTTCTGTAGACCTTCAGTTAGGTAGGCAGCATAACTCCTCTTCTCTGGCATACTTTCCTTCAGAGCCTCCCAAACAATGAGCTATTTCTGGTAATATGTGTGTCAAACTCATCAGTTTGTGGGCATCCCTGGAAGGCAGAGTTCCAAGAGAAGTGAACTTATCCATAGAATTCAAATTTTCTCTATTTGCTGTAACTGATGATTTAGTGTTTAGATAGGGTGATGCTGGCTTTTTTCTTGGTATTAATTATCAGGCTAAAATTAGGACAAATAATAGAGAATTTATCCATAGTCTGCCACATCTCAGAGGCTGCATCAAGGGCATAATCATATGTGAACAAAAAAATCATTCATCTACTTTAGTCTTAGCTCATAGCTTTTACAAGTCAAATAATTTATCATCCATAGGTAGCTGACCATTATGCCATTTTTATCTTTGTTGAAGGTATCTGAGAACATCACTGAAAATACCATGGAAAAAACCAGGGAGCAAGCACATAATCTTGGTGACTAGGAAAGTAGGAGAACATTATCCATTATCTTGAAT